>NC_090942.1:209715655-210018685 GCF_040807025.1 Struthio camelus
AAGACAAATGCGAATGTTTCCAGTTGACAGAGATTTTTAATTTAATCCCAAATTATTATTTTACTTTCAGTTTGCTCTTTTTTTTTACTTTGGTGAACTGAAAAAATCTCTTACATTGCTCTAGATATAGGCGCCCAGCATTTACAGGAAGCGAGATAAAGTTGTCACGTTGCACCTGGAAAGACTGAAAGTACTTGAAACACAGTACAGCTACTTCTTCATATTCCAGTCTTGTAAAGAAATAATAATAATAATAATAATAATAATAATAATAATAATAATAATAATAAAACAATAATAAAAATAATAATGGTGGCATTGAATGAATAATTAATCATTTTAAAATGTTTCGGTTGTTTTTTCTTCAAGAAAATCTTTTTTTTTTCCCCCAAATAATATGTTTTGGTTATTAAGAAGAGGAATTACAGTTTACTAATTTTTGTAGTGTCTTAGATTCTGTTTAGAATAAAAGCATTTAGCAGTAAAGATTACAATTAAGTAAAATTTTACGGTAGAAACTTATTGCTAAATATAGTCCCTATCATTCCATATTGCAATCTGAATAGATGGAAGACAAAGAGAAGCAAAATCTCTACTAGCCTCCAGTTTTTCATATAAAGAAATGTTAACATGAGCTCTTCAAATTTACACAGAGGTTTCTAATAAGGGACTGAGTCCAGACTTTCCAAATCCCAACTGTTTTTTAATCATATGGTCTTACTTACTGTGCTTGAATTCTAAACTCATGAAGATATTTTCCACACGGACTTTTTCTTTATATAAATTCTGAAATATCTCATCAAATAAAGCAAAACAAAAGTAAATGTTGATAGTGCTATACTTTCTGGCAAGAGGAATTATTAAACTTGGCTTTAGTCGTTTAGAAAATATTTGCTCAAGATACCATTACAGTTACTGTTTGTTTCTTTTAGAACTTTTTATATCTATAAGATATAGAAGTAGTTTGAAAAATGACTCTTCTTAGCTATGAAAAAGATTTGGGGGAAAAAAAGGGTTTGTCACCAACTTGACAGAACTTCCTAATGTGAAGACCAAAGGAACAACACATTCGAAAGCTTTTTCTTCTCAGTTGTTTACCTTTATAGGTATTCTGCCGTACACATCTGGGAAACAGGCAAATGTTAAGTGAAAAGCCTTTCATCACGTGAAAGGCTAGCCCTCAAGTTCTCACCCTCCCAGGGAAACATTTCACATCTCATCTGCTTGGGAACAAGATGTAAAATGTGCCAGCTTCTTGGAAGCAGAAGGTGCACTGTATTTAACTGATTGGAAATCAGTGAGGAAAAAACGCCCAAACTGGTCTCAAATCTACCTGTTTGTTGTTTCATTTTCCCCTGTATTTTTAATATTTGTAATTTAGTAGGAGATAGGATTACGTTCTATTTTGTTAATGGAGTTATGCGTGGCTGCAAGATTCAGTCTGAATATCCTCCAAATTACCACATATTGGACTGAAATCATCAATGCTGCAGAATATATGCTGGAAGAACATCAGAAAACAGTTCCTTAGTTTAACCGATATGTTTTTCAGTAGCATACATACTTGGATTCTTTGTCAGTACAGTTGTGGCCTGCAATATTCTGTGTTAGTAATCTATTGCTTATAAAAATACTGATGTAGTTAATTATTACAGTCTCCTTTTCTTCTTTTGTTCTTCCCTGTGGAGGTACTTTTTCTCACAGGCTTTAGTCGGGTAATTCCCCCCAGATGTCATAGATGCAGCAATTTATTTACTCTTTTCTACAATAAAATTGGCTATGATCATGGGAAAACCTGAAATTCCTTTTATCCAGTTCACAAAAAAAAAAAAAAAAACTAAAATGAAAACAGTCCAAAGACAGATAATCTTTTTTTTTTTTTCCTGCTGGGACATATATATTTCTTATTATATCATAAGGAATTTCTAGTTGACGATAAAGGTGATTTATTTTTTAATTCTATATATACATTCTGCTACTAATAAATTGCATTATATTGTTATCTCACAGAATTGAGTTTGCATGCATGATTACCAGGTTAAACTTTGATTCTACTCAATTTCTTTTCTCCCCATGTTTCCCCATGAATAGATAATGTAATTGATGCTTTGCCCTCAGGCTTCAAATGCCCGACTGCCTTAGTGGAATGCCAGGCATGTTTATATTCATGTTATTGGCTCTTTTCACCTTGTGGACCTGTAAAATATGTATCAAGGCTAGAACTAACAGAAATACAGCAGCTGGCTATAAGTTAGATGTGCCAGAAAATTGCAGTATTATCCATTGCAATGAAAGTACCTCTGAAAAGCAATCATGTTAACTAAATATGAACTAAGTAACAAGAGTAAGGTTTAATTAGAAAATTAAAGCAAGTGGAAACCTGTTTATTATTCTGTTGATTTCCTTACACCATCCCAAGTATTGCTTCCATGGGTACTTTTAGATAATGGACTAATATAAAATGCTGTTGCCATCTTGGGGAAGAAGTGATAAAATAAGTGAGGTGTGGGGAGAAAAAGACTTTAGTCTCAAGTCAGATTAGCTTACGCCATTAAATTACTGATGCCAATTTCCATTTAAGTATAAAATAATGGAAGCAGAATCATACATTTGCTGCCCCTGTGGATTGTCTTTATGGCTATCATTCAGCCTTGCGGATCTCGGCTCTCAACTGAGCAGGAGGCAGAGTCACATTCTCCACTGGGAGCTGGATTTTTCTGCAGTTTTTGCCCATGCAGGGCCAGCCTGCCTGTTTTACTTGTAGGGCAGGTCTAACATCAGTGCAGATACCCAGGTGATTCTGCTACTTCATGGGTAAAGAGGCTGGCGTTTCTAATTAATAAATAATGTCCTTTCACTTGCACTTCTCTGAAGAATTGAGATCTATGGTATTAAAACTGGGGCCCGTGTTCGTAGCCATTTCCCCCTGTAGCGCTCAGACAACAAATTAGGAAGAGAGAGATTTAGAAAGAGAATAGATCACTGGATAGTTCACCCGGATAGATATTAATGTGCTAATTTGGAAAACCATATAGGAAAACCAATGAAACCTATTACTGGCTTTCCTGTCAGTTTAAATTTGGTAACTGAAAACTGTCCTGAGGATAACAATTCACAAGATCACTAAATAAGTAATCTCAAAGGATAGAGCTGAACAGACAAGATTTATGTGCCAAAGAATACCTTGGCCTTCAGAAACATCTGGAGATCAGTAAAAGGTGGCTGCCTGAATGAAATGGACATCTTAAGAGCACTATAACATACTATTATTAAGAGTATATAACATACTATTATTAAGAGTATATAACATACTATTTTCTGATTTTATGAGCAACATGCTGTTTCTGAAGAATTGTATGCACAACAGGTTTTGTTTGTTTGTTTATTTGGATGATTCCTTTGAAGCACAGTCTATCAGGTTATTGCTCCTACTTTACAACCATTCGCATCTGCAAAGGGATTCTATAAAATTTGGAAGTTATATCTTACTATAATGCCTGTCTTCTCACTCTCTCCATAGACTAAAAAAGTGTGAGATCATCTGCCAGTCTATGTCTTTCACTAAAAACAACAACAGCAAACACCATACAAGTGGAAACCAAAGGGTGTCTTGAAAGAAAAGTCTTTTGAAATTGAGGTGATGACATCTAATTTTTGCTTTACCACGTTGTGTCAAACAGGCACATCAAATAAATTCAGCTTCTACTTCTATGAAGGCTGTTAAGTTGTTTTGGTGGCACCTGTTTGCAATTTAGTGTCATGCTACAAAACGCTCCTTGCTAACACAGCAGTTGCGTAGATGTAACTCTGCTAGAAGAAAAAGGTCATCCTAACTGTCAAGTGGAAGATGAAAGGAAAAAACACCTAGCATGGCCTTTTCCTATTTTAATTTATATATTTTCAAGTTTTCACTGAACAAGACCTGCATTGTAATCGGCTACAATGCTTTTTTAACAGGAGGAGTCCCATATTGGTGTGTACTTGGTCACAGATGGTCACTACTTGAGTTAAAGACTCTGTTCTTCCAGATGGCAGCAATAGTAGATTACTACCCACAAGCAAATACCGATCACTGGGTGAAAAATACATATTACTCTGCATGCTTTGACTGTCCCTAAATGGGTTTTTTTGACTGCTCATTAGTATGATTGGTTGACCACTTTTTCAGAAATAAAATTGCAATGGTTGTCCAAAAAAAAGTGAAAATGGATGTATATGAAGATGACTTTTAGTAGAGCTGTAGGAATATTTCAATACCACTTTTGTTTGGTAAACACTGGGAAAGAAAAAGAAGGAAAATAAAAAAAATGACAGCTAGATAAAAGTCTGACATTTTCAAAATTCAGTTAGTTAGAAAAGCATTCTATTCACAGCTTAAATACATCTGGTCCATTAAAACCCTGAACCATCCTCTGAAAAACAGGGCATGTATTCATAAATCTGAAAGAACATAAGCCCAGGAATGCTACCTATTACACAAAATAAACTTTTGCCAGAACGTTTGTATCCCCTCTGATCTATATTGCCTGAATAAAGAGAGACATAGTAAGAACATTTGGGTTGAGGAGTATTTTCAAAGCCAGTGCTACATACAGTACAAAGGCATGGAAAGCATAATGGTGGTGGGATAAACTTTTTTGAAAATTATTTGACATGAAAGTAGCTCATGCATTTTTTATTTCATTTTCCTTTTCTTCCCTTTAAAATGTAATGGAGCAAAGTATGTAGCATCTGAAGCTTCTGCTATAAAGTCATTGAGTTTCACACAGCGGGGAGCTTGTAGAAGATGAAGGAGGGAGTTGGAAATGATGCATCCTTCAACATGCATGAATGGGAATGGAATGGCTTTGAATGCAGTTCTGTGATTGCATAGTGAAATGCAATATAAGTCAACAACTATGCAGTTATTTAAAGCAGAAAAAAAATATGTTTTATTACAATTGAAGATAGGTCTATTAGATTGCATACTGGAATACTACATCCAATTTTGGGCCCTCCTGCAGAGGAATGACATTGAAAAACTGGAGGGGGTTCAGGAGAAGGCCACCGCATGGTCAGGGCTGGAGCACATGCACTGTGAGGAGAGGCTAGGGGAGCTGGACTTGTTCAGCCTGGAGTAGAGATGGCTTTGGGGGCACCTGACAGCAGCCCCCAGCTCCTATGGGGAGGTCCATGGGCTCTTCACTGCAGTGCTTGGTGGGAGAACAAGAGGCAGGGTTCATAAACTGAAAAACGGGAGGTTCGGACTGGATATAAGGAAAAAAAAATCACAATGGGACTAATTAATTACTGGAATAGGTTGCCCAGGGAAGTTATGCAGTGTCCTGCCCTGGAGGTGTTCATGTCCAGACTGGATAAAGCCCTGAGCAACCTGACTCAAATTCAATGTTGACCCACCTTTGAGCAGGAGGTTGGACTAGAGACCTCCTGAGATCTCTTCCAGCCTTAATTATTCAGTTGATTCTTTGGTTCTATAAGGATATCTAAGAAAATCAGTTCAAATGTTCTGTTGTGAATGTTAATGGGTAGTATGTACTCAGATGTGTGAAGTATAGAACTGGTGCAAAAGATTAATATATTTTAAAAGATAAGAATTTTTAGTTCAGAATGGGAGGGGTAGATACATTCTGGCATTACAGCTTGTAATTCTTATAATCTCCCTTAACGAGAAGAGAGAAAACAGAAACCAGCATAACTAATATACTTAAAATAATAATATCAGTTATACTTCAAATTAAATCGAAATCTTTGAATTTAGAATTCAACTATTCTGTATGATTAATAGGCTACTTAAAATTTGCTCAGCTGAGATAAAATCAAAACAAGACTAAACTTTGATAAACTTCCTAAATAACAAAGAGGAATATAACTAGCAACGGAGAAAAACTTCAAAGTGTTCTGGAAAGGAAATCTGCTCTGAGGCTTTGTTTAAACCCTGCATCTATCTCTTGCTTTCACCTAAACATGTATGCCTCCTTTTAGCTGTCCAGAAACTTTTCTCATCTTCCCATTCCTTCAATTACCACTTGTTCTTTAGCTGTCTTCATTCCACCCAAGTTGCTGTCAGCAATTCCACTTTCAGAGGCCATTGCCATTTTCAGGAGATTCAAATAGGGTATATATTATTTTTTTCTGGGCTTCTAAAGTGACACTGCAGTGAAAAATATTTCTTCAAAAAAATCAATAATTCTTCAGATGTACAAAAAGTTCATGGTGGTATATGCATGATAAAGAAATACTTAGAATAGATGGTATTTCAAATGAAGTAGCTTCCATGGTTTCCCTGGAAGAAACTTCTCCCCTGGAGAGTTATCTTGCTGTGCAATCTTTCTGTGGACCTTCAAGAAGAGAAGTTATGACAGATAGGGAGAGGGAGGCTGCTTGGGACAGAGAAGCAGCATGAAACTGTAGAGGAGTGAAAGCCTGGCAGAGGGTACGCAGCAAAGACCTACGCGTAAGAAGAAGAGTTAGAGAGCACAGATGCTGTAAGATAGCAGGGATGGTGGTTGTTTAAGTTTCCTTAAATTGAATAATATTCTTGTAACTAAAACAAACTACCTCCCCCCCGCCCATTCCAGAGAATATCACCCTTGAGCAGTGATGTCCGAACACAGAGATGTTTGCCAGGGAGAAAATAATGTTATTATTATTATACTGAAATGGTTTTTGGTAGTCCTGGCAGATTAACTTATTTATCATTTTCTTACCTGCTTCGTTGGTTCTGATCACTCGGGATGGCACACTTGGGTCACCAGTCCCAATTTTGTTAGTCGCGACAACTCTAAACTCGTACTCCACCCAAGGGTTCAGTTCGATAGCCACTGCAGATTCCATATCACCACTTATGACATCGGGAACTGCGGACAGTAAAAAAATATGTGCAGGTCACTGAAGCTCACATGCAGTGTCTCAATGGCAAGTGGGCTTAAAGGCTATCATTAGAAATGATAGCGGTTAGGAATCTAATGTCAGAAATCACTATTAGGTTTTTGGCAATCTGCTACTCCTGAAAAGACACCGACTGAAGGATGTAGGGGAGACTTTTCCGTCTATCTGCAAATGCATTATGGCAGGTATCTTTGCATTATTCTTTCAGAGCTCTTACTAAGTGACATGTGAAAAGAATTAAAAAAAAAAAAAAACAATGCTTTTAGTTTATCATTGTTATCTTAACAGAATCTGGTTTTGCAGTTGCCAGTGGTTATTACCGTCATGAAACAAGAATTTTGAACTCAGCCTACTCATGCTATTGGAAAGTTTTTCTCACCTGTTTTTACAGTCTGCCAGCCAAGTGAAAATGGACTGCGTGCTTGCAGGTTGTAGAGGGAGATGGGGCTATGATTGTCAGCTCCAGGACTCCAGGAGAGTGTTGCTGTGGTGTCTGTAATTTCCTCCACTATCACAACCCCGGGGGGACCCGGAGGACCTAGAAATAAAGTAGAATAGTCAAACAGAGCACACCATAATCAGGATTTATCAGCAATAATACAGGACACACGTATTCTGTAGGGACCCAAAGGAGTTCAGTATCCACAAAACACAAAGTTTAAAATGTGTGCTAATACATCACTGAGATAGCTCATTTCCATGAACTCTGGTGGTAAATTTTGATTGTTTCTGTTCTTTAATGTAGTGTAGGTGAGAAACAATTAACTTGTCAGAGTGATAGTGGAAAAATTAGAACTAGAAACATTAAAAAAATCCTCAGTTACTATAATTGTTCTGAACCTAAAATTAAAGAATAAAATCTGCAACTTTAAGAAGCATCCAGGGCTAGATTAACCAAGCACTATCACATCTTCTATTTATGTGCAACTTGTTGGCAGGAGAGAAGAATAATGACCAAAATGAAGCAAAGGTGTATGCATTTCTCGAAGAACAATAATACTAATAATAACCAAATGAAGAATCCAGTGTACATCCTTTCTCTCAAATTAGCTCATTCAGGGAAACAGTCTGGATTACCGTGGATTACCATCTCACTGGAAGTCCATTACCTGTTAGACTGAAAGCTATTAAAAAAAAAAAAAAGAAAGCTGATATTTATTGTGGTTCCATTAAAAACCAACAAACCCAACAACTTTTCACTTGAAAATAGAGGTATTATTTATTCTACTTAGCTGTACCAAATGATAATATAGGAATCAGCATTTGTATAAACCACATGACTGATTCAGTAAGTCAGGTGTATGGCAACAAGCATGACTTTGCAATGAAAAATATAGGTAAAACTCCTTTCTTTCTCTTCTTTAATTTTTACTAATATTAGTATTATTAACATTTGAGACCATTGTCAAATTGCAGTTGCCAAACTAGACTAAAGTTTCACTAGTTCAGGATCCTCTTCAACTATTATTGAACCAGATGTTCAGGGGAAGATGTACATCTCTGTCACAGGTAAATGCAGAGTAAAGATCCCATTGTTGTTGCTTATTCTTAAAAGGATACTTAAATCCTGAAGGATAGGACTTAAAACTTCTGTGAAATATTATTATCATTAGTTGTATAGTCAATTATGACAAATCTGAATATTATTGATATCCAAACTCTTGATTCTTTTCCAGCCACCTGCTGTTGAAAGCTGAAGTTTTGCTTCTGCACATGCAAACGGAAGCCTGTGAAGTGTCAATCAAAAATGCACCACTGACTATTTTCTCCCAAAATAGAACTGCAGGAAAGGTAACAATCCAGATGACATTGTTAATAGAAAGCAATTGCTGCTACGTTTTTGGAGGACCACTGTCCAATTTGTATGTATTAGACTTTCCCTCAGAGCGCCTCCTGAAGCGGATCCTTTGGCTACCTACATTCCTGTTCACCCTAACTGTGAGTTGCCATGAGTGGGGCTGTCTCACTTGCTGAACTGTTAGACCTCAGCACTTGTGGATGGGGGATGTGAATAGTTAGATCTGGAGCCTCCATTTGAAGTGGCAGCTGTACCCAGGATTTCTGCATTATAAAGCTCTACATTTTTTAAGTGTTATTTTATGTAACTAGATCTATTGTTGGATGGAATCCTTAGTCCATAAGTTGAAACAAATTTGTGTGAATAACAATGGATAAAAAAATCCCAGTAACTGAAATATTGTTAGTTGCTGGGCTTCTTTGTGGTGTTTGTAGCTACAGACAGCTTTATATTTCCCATGATATTCCTTCAACAAAATTATGTTTACATGAACTATGGCAACAAAATGTTTGGTGTTTTGTAATAGTTCAGTTCTATAGCTTCTTAGTGAAAGAGACATTGTGTCCTTCACATGAGAAAGTAAATTAAGGTATTCACTTGCCTCTGCTTGCCTGGTAAAATCTACAAGCAAAAACTGGCATTAAATGCTGTAAAGATATGGTATTTAGAAATAACAGCAACAGATGAATGTCTTGTTTTATAGAAATTTCAACAAGTTCAATATTATGGATATATGTAGGAAAAAGATTGTCTCCACAGTACACTGAAATCATCCCTGCTGGGGTCTAGCATCCTGGGCTGGATTATAGGAAGAACAAAATTTTGCACTGCAGAGGAGGGGAGAAGCTTATGAAGACCAGCTGCTCCCAAAGCCGGGATTGTGTCCTCTTCCCTTGCTCTGTGTGCTTAGCAGCTTTTACTTTGCTTCTCATTAACGTCTTTCATCAGTTTATGAGTGTTTACTCATACAGTATGTTTACTATCATACAGTACTGAAATAAGACGGTGCCATCCCGTTGGACACCTTGTGGCTCTTGGCTTTCTGGAGTTCCACCCTCATTTGTAGTCGGGTGGTCTTGCCTTCCTTCTTCAGAGAAAACACGTCAGAAAGATCATCCCAAGGACCTGTGTCCCCTGTACTCCTCTCTTCCTGTTGTATTTTTGCTATGCTGTGACGGGATGCACCAGGTTAGGCCCTCGTCTCAGAATAGTAAGTCCAGGGGCTAATTTAATTAAACAGAGCAATCTTCAATCCCTGTCATCTATTGTTTCAGGCTATCTACGGATATAGGAAAATTCTAGTGAAATTTTTATTTGTAGCCACGAGGGAAAGTTTAAAGGAAAGTTAGAATCCTGTACATCCTGTATATGTGTATATATATATGTTTCCACTGAATTGGAGCCATAGGCTCAGTATTATATCATGGTCCCAAGCATAAACAATATTAAAGGAAAATATTGTAGTACTTCTCCTCTTTGATAGCATTTCTTCCATGCACATAAAATACTGTTAAAGAGTTTCTAGTCACTGCATTATGGGAACAAGAACAAGCTTCTGCTTATACAAAAATATGCAAAAATATAGTTATGCAGATATCGCCTCTTAAATTCTCAATATATTTTGCTGTCAGAGTTCTCTCATGTTTTTTAAACCTTTTAAATGCATTCCTAGTTATGACAATGTGTCATTATGCTTTGTGAGATGTGTGCTCTTACGTAGTCGGCAGGAGGACTGCTAAAAAGCGTTTCCATTTCCAACAGCAGGCATTCCTGAAAATGAATTAATAAAGGACAAAAGCCTCAGTAATGACAAATGTATGACAGTTAGCCAGGACCTGAGTGCTATGCAGATGTCACTCATTTTTGTAGAAATTTCATTAAATTTTATGCTTGGTTGTAATCATTCATAGTGTCAGCTGGATGGCTAATGCAGAGAAGCTTTTCTCCCAAGGGCTGTGTTATTGTTCAGGATCTCTAAAACAATTTTTTATTTGAGAATAGCCAACTGAGGAAAAAATGCACAGTCTGCTCAAATGCTCCTCTGGAAACTACACAGAAAATGACTGGTCATAAATGCACTACAGTGCAGTCGACCTTCATAGAGAAGACATTTGGGGCTGCAATAGGCTCTTATGCAGCTCTAGGAACATTGGAAACCCAGCATAAAGAATATTAGTTATCTTCTTTCAGAGCAATTCCACAGATTGATACTTCATTTCAGGACATGCGTGACTGCATTTTGGCAAACTTGTTTTATGTGTCTTTTTATTGTTGGAATGATCATCCTGAGAGGTCCTTTAGATTACTTGCCGTGATACAATGTTAATGCGAGAGCTCTTGAAAGACCATTACCAGTAATAGCCTTATTCATTCGGTGAGGCAGTGCCCTTTCCTGTGAATCCTAAAATGTGCATTAATTTACTCCACTACAGTCTAACCAGAATATTTCTTACTTTTACCAAATCACTGATAGCTCAATATGTAGCGTTTTATGAACACAGAATTCTTGACCCGAAGATCTTGCTTTCCGAGTGAGAAGGTGCATTGGCTTAGCAAAAGCATTTGCACGTGGTGTGGAACAAGAAGGCTAGTGAGGAAGTGTAATTCACAGTGAATGCAATGGGCACTGTGGCTTTAGCTGATACATCCTCAGCCTTGTGTCCTACTACGTGGTGCACCCAGGTGGCAAGATAGGCATGTAAGCACCCTCGGGGGTGAAGAGGTTACACTCCAACCATCAGCAGGGCAAACAGGAAGGTTAGACTCCCATTTGGAGAGTAAGGAAGAGAGGACATTGATGATCCAGCCTGGATAGTCTTGATACGACTCATTCCAGGGATAAAGGTCAACAAAAATCTCTGATGTCCTGATTGAGTAGACCTTTAGTCGAACATGTGTCATTTTGCACTCCTTTGCCCTGATGATTTTCCAGCCTTATCCAAACAAAAAAATAGAGGATGTCGGCAAGCTGACCTTGAGAGTCGTTGAGCTTTGTGAGCCCCAATTCCAGACTGAATTATAAAGACTCTGAGTTGGATCATTGGGTTGTGACAGTTGTGGCTTACTACAAAAAGTACGAACAGTGTGAGGAACGTGAACTGCCATCCCACCTTAGGAGGAAAAGGAACAGTAGCCTATGAATCACAATACAAATGACATGACTAACTGTTACCCCGGTAAAGGTACCACAGTTTGGGTCAGAAATGGAGGTTTTGACATGCCCCTTTCACAGACATTTCCTGTTGACTGGTTAGCACTGCACTGCTTCGCTTGCTGGCTGCCCCAAACGTGATCTGTGCTGTCTCTGTCATCCTCTATAATGACAAGCCAGGCAGCCTGTGTTTCAGGCACTGAGTTCATTAACATCAGCATATCTGATCTGTACTTTTGTACTTCTTCTAAGCCCCTTTTGAATGAAGTTATAAGTAAGTTCACTTTTGTAAAGAAGTAGCTTAGACAGAACAAAGGATCTTTTTAAAGCTCATACGAATCTCCTTCCCTTTCACAGCATTTGAGATATTAGAACAAAGGTCCTGTTAGAAGATCAGACTCCTACACGTACTTCAGTTTAGAGTCTGTGCGTTGTTCCATCCACACTAATGCACTGTACTCCAATATTGTAGATGATTCAGCTGCTAAAAAGGGCCAAAGCACAGATCTGAACCCTGGCATTGTTCATCTGGGCTATTACATCATTAGGCAGTCCCTATCACAGCTTTAGCCCTGTGCCCATTCCTAGCCAATACCTAGGCACAATTAATGGATTAACGTAGGCTGGGACAGATCCCAGTCAGCAGTTCATTGTCCCATCCTGCTTTGAGATGGGAGGCAGACAGTGAATTTAGCTGTTTAGATGGGAACTCAACTGTAGCAAGTAATCTCTGGGATCTGTTTACTATTACGGATGTTATCCTATGAGTCCAATTAATGGGGTCTGTACTTACGGTGCCTTCAAGGCCTTTGCTGCAGTTCAAATTTAATTTCAAGGACCAACAGGAATCTGCTGACCTTGTTTACATTCCATTTAATAATGCCGTAGCTGATGGCCTTTAAACCCAAGTGCTTGTCTTTAAGTTTTATTGGCAATATCACAACTGAAAGGGGGAGTGTGGTCAACTTAACCAGCAGTTCCTGCGTTATATTTGCTCCAGGTCAGTGGAGTTCAGAGGAAACATTACTTCTCAAGAAATATATCATGAGAGTGGATTTCTAGCTTAGACGAGTAGTTTTGCTAGTCTACAAGATGAATAGCTTTAACCTCTTTTTTATTTTTAGATCACAAAACGTGTACTTTTAAACCACATTTTGTAGTCACAAAGGCTTTCATCCTTTTATGTTGCAGGATTTCTCTCTGCTCCATTTCAAGATCTTACAGCTTCCAGGTAGCTGTTTGATCTTAAAGCTGATTTTACTTACAGTAGGTACGCACACTGCATTTCATTAGCTTTCTGTGCACGGTCTTACAATATGTGTTATTTATAGTAGGAGAAAGCTGTTTTTCATCTTATTTTAAAATAACCTTCTTGCCATGAATGTTCTCCTAATATTTATATAGTTCAAAGGATTTTAATTAGCTTCATGTATACTAATAAATTTCCAAAGATATATAGAATTAATACAAAGAATTAAGAAAACTGGTCATTCCTTTTTTTAACTCAGGAAAGGCACAATGTCTATTGACACCCATAACAACAGAAAATACATTTTGATCGTTATGGTTGCATATGAAAAGGATATAAGCAAATAATAGTGAACAAACCATTACTAATATACCCAGAAAATACCTGGCATTTGAATCTAGTAAAATCCCTAAATATAGACCATTGAGATACCACTTGGAACAAAATTAACTGTGTTAATTCTCAGGTAGCACAGTTCTTCTTGTGACAGAAATGAGTGCTGAAATTTCCAGTTCAAGAATATGGTGTGTCATTGATTTTCTCCTGAAATATCTAAATTATGAAAAATACTAAAACTGCTAGAAGTGCTGAAACGATTTCTTTTATATGATCTTTGATGAATACAAGGAAACACACAAAAAAGAAATTGCTAGCATTTTATTTGGTCTCTTTTTCAGTTACCACCTCAAATTAAATGCTTGAACAAACATGTGTGGCTACTACGTTAATGTAGCTTTCTTACAAACAGCTAAGGTTTTTTCTCCTTTGCTACGCTATTTTACAAACGGTTACCTTACAGACCCTTGTCTACCATTGCCACTGTTGATATGCAGTTTACATTCCAGAAGGTGAAACTTTAAGTCAGTCATTTTAGGAGGAGTATAAAAGGCTTCATTTTGCTAGCTTTAAAAAACAGAAATCAGGCTACATTATATCTAGAGCAATGGGAAAGAAAGTTTGATAATTTGCAGATGTGCTCACTGGTCAATAGGCTGTTGTAAGGCATCTGTAATGCAACATCCAGCATTTGGCTGGGTAGTTTGGAATCAATGCTACTTAGCGGCGTGGGTATAAAATATTTTAAGTCAGCTTTGCAAGCCTAATTTACATTTTAGGACTTAGGTAGCAGAATTTATTTGACTAGTTAAACACAGTTACTGAACCAGGTAATTTACTATGATAAAAAGCTTTCATGAACTAAATAAACATTAAAATGTTGGAGACCTAGTATTCTTCATTAGGCACTGAACCTTTCACAGATATACAATGATCCTTTTACTTCATAAGCTTCCTAACTCAACTTTGATAATCCTAAAAAATACTACAATATAAGAAAAGGATAACTGTGAAAAATAGCCTACATTGGCATATGTGGTGTTACTGTCATACTAATAATAAAAAGGTTTGTACAGGAAAAATCACCTCTCACTTACGTCTCAAGGTTTGACGCACAGCCCCAATCCACATGAGATAATTAGCATCCGACTGAGTTTTGCAATGATCCTTTGCTATGCAAGGAACTCGCTGGTGCTCTCTGAAACTGATACCGCAGCGGTGGCACCACTCAGCTCAGTTCAGCAGAGCAGAAAGTAAACTATAGTCTCAAAAGACTATAGGAAGCCTCAGACTGATCTTTGTAACAGTTTATTACACTGCTGCGTGGCATCCCTGAGCTGTACTTCTATTTTTCTTTGCTGAACTGTACAGATGATTTTCTAAGCCAATTGTCCAAACTTACAGAAGGAGGAATAAGGAATGCGCAATGACTGCTGTTGGTAGAAGATTTTTTACTCAGTCTTTCTTACAGTAGACTATGGCAAAACATCTTTTCAGTGAGTTCATTAGAAACTAAGCTGTTTCTTTCAAGTGTATACTTTTTCCCAAAAGTGACTGTAAGAAGTAGCCTTCTCCCCTAGCAATGAGTTCTGCTAGTGTTTTCTAGAAACTTCCTTATTAGTAAGTAACGAATTTTGTACTGATACATTAAATAACCACAAAATGAAATACACTGCTGTCCTTCTTTAATGTAGTTGATTGCACCAACGTTGATATTTAGTATAAGGTAATAAAGGCTAGTTTCCACTGTCAGCCTTTTTCATGACAGAAGTATTTGCTATTTTAAATCTCTCCATACTGAAATATGGCGGAAGTGCAGAATCACAAAGACATCTTTTGTCATAAAAAAAAAAAAAAGAGCACAGATAGATTGCTTCAAATTTCGACAGCATAATGGCGAAATAAGAATGTAATAATCCCTTTTTGGAAGACAGGCTTTAAAAACAAATTAACTTACCAAGCAGGCATTGTCTTGAGGAAACGTGACACATTGCTGGCTACAAGATCATCTGAGACATCTGTGAGACACGAGCCTCCTGGCTGGTACTTGGGTGTGTGGTAACCACATTTGTGATCACATCATTAGTGTCAGAACATGACATGCATATTTATTCTGTATTAGAGCCTTCTGTTTTGGTAATCACTTCTTTGTGAAAAATTGGTACAGAGACAGCATGAATACAGAGATGCCAATGATAGATGGAAAACCGGCCAAGCTGAAACATTCTGCTGCTCTGCTGCCCTGATAGTTAATATTCACTGAAAACTGAAGATCCTGGCGAATAAAATAAAGGCTGGTAGCCAGACAAGGCACATGATACGGGAAAATTGTTCTTGGATTGATGTCGTGAATGGGAGTGACATTCATAAAAAACATAAATTGCTGCCGCTTCTTAAATGGCTGACTAGATCTCATGTGCTGGGGCTGTGTACCATTTATCTTGTGTAAACATCTTTGTTTGCATGACAAATAGCTATTCTGCACACATTTTGCTCAGGTGAGCAAACAAAGCAAGGCATAAAGGTGGTGAAATCAAGCAATGACTTGGTGTCAGAAATGTAAGTCCTTAGCTGTGATTTTTGCAGTACTCATGCACTCCAGTAAAACTATTTCTTTGCCCGTCAGACATGCATAGTTCATCTTATGTGGTTCCTCTGATGTAGCACATTTATGCAGGCCTGATGCCACAATAGTTAGTATTGTGTGTGAAAAGCTGCTTTCTCTTCTGGAAGTCCTTGAATTGTATCAGTTTGCCCTGTGTAGTCTTCTTCTGCTTCAGATTCTGATGACAGTCTTCCAGAAAATCTTGCAGTGGTATTTTAGATTTGACTATTGTCTGCCTCAACCCCATCCCCATGCTGGAGGGCAAATCCAGTGAAGAGGAATGCATGTCTGAAATTTAGCTTTCCAAATTCATACTTCACCACATTGACTGTAGCTGATGACAATGGTTCCCTCGCCTCAGGATTATATTCACTTTTTGTGTTGTGACCAACCAAATGAAAGAAATTGACATTGTGGCTGCTCAAACCATTCCTGAACCCTACCATAAAAAGTCAGGCTCCCATTTATCTGTCTTTTGACTTGTATCCCTGATTACTCATCCTCAAAAAAAGGGTTGAATGTGCCTTGAACCTGCTAATGTCCTGCCTGCAGCTATGGCACGTTCCTGAGAAGAGAGAAGCGTGGTTTTGAGACAGGATCTGAGGGAACAAGAAGAACACATCTGACATCATAGGTTAGTGTTGTAGTTACTACACTGGCCTGTAAGTGGTGGGCATCACCTCTTCTGTCTTAGATCAATGGCTCGTGGCTCCTGGCCTTTGAGCTGAATCCTGTCCACCCTCCCATCCTACCTAAATTCAGGCACTATATAAAGGATCTCTCTGGGGACTTGCACAGAAGTAAGGTAGTAGTCCACCTAGCCTCTGAATTATCTTGTATTTCAGATGGATGACGCTGCACAGCTGAGGAGCTTTGGTACATGTACAGATGCCTAAGCCAAAATAATTAAGAACATTTAAGGCACATAGTGGACTGGAGGATGCACTGCAAGCTTTCAGATGCCTCTAGGATTGTCAGCCACGGAAACGTGACCTTTCTACATAGCTTTCTTGGGCCTAGGTGCCAGAACAAGTGAAATACACCATAAAACAAAAGTAAAGCAAATGTAATATGTAGTGAATAAAAGATAAAGACTTATTTATTTAAGTACTTAATAATAAGAACGACTTGCAATGATGAAATGCAGAGAATCTTGTAGAGCTGTATTTTGGAAGGGAAATGCTTTTGCAAGTTAGGTGGTAGCAATGCTTACTAAAACTAAGGGGGCATTTGCTTATTTCCTCAGGTAACCGGCTACAAGATTCCATTTAATTTGTGTTAGCCTACCTGAATTTCAATAGATGATGCCATCAGGACAGCAGTCCTGTGAACGCCACTGCTGACTAGAATGAGACTGCTAAAGTACTTTTTGTTCATAACCCATACCAAGATTTAAATGCAAGACACAGGCTGATAAGCTAATATGCTGCCTGAGAGATCCAGTCATTCTGCTGCCAGCAGAACATCTATTGCTAAGGGCATCAACATTCTTCACCATATTTGAAAAATAAAACAGAAAGAGTAAATTAAAGAACTTGGGCCAGAAAAACAGTATTTTGAGCCATTAAGGACCAATGAATTTTGTTTCTTACTTTAATATATATCACTTAATCATATTGTCAAAGCACTTAGAACAGTATTTAGTTTTGAATAGTGGATGCTTGAGGGGTCCAAATCTTGGTTTTGACCAAGTGTTTTCTAGCAACTTTTTAATGTATGCTTTTGATGTATGCCTAAAGAAGATTGACTAGATAAAAAATCACTATAGAAATCATGTTAGATACATATTTAATTGCAAATATATATTCAAAATTGAAAATTATGAGGTAATGAATTTGAAAATAGTTTGAGAATTGTTTTAAAAATCTACAACCCATCATAGAAAGTTGCAGAATAGAAAATTACAGTCTTAATTTCTTGTGTTCATACACACACACATACATAGGTACTGCATTCGTAAATCTACTTGCACCATTAATTACCTACTTTTAAGCAATTAGAGGCAAAAGAATTGAGATTTACTTGGTGTATTCATTCTCTATGGCTCAGAGTGTCTTTGACTAGCCACATTTTGGAATTTAACTTTTATTGTATTGTGCAGGGCAAAGAAGAACTGCTGCACAATGGTAATGACTGGATTGGTTGCCTGAGCTATATTCAAGGGATCTTGCAACAGAGCAACTAGCAAGTGCCGTTTTACAAAACATAAATACTACTTAAGGATACTCCATGCCTTCTCCACAATAAAAGATAATGAGACACTACAATTGCTTGAAAATATCATACTGAATGTCTATCTCTTGAAGATTCATTCACCAGTTATAAGCAATAGGATTTTGCAAAGAATTTACGTTCTTTTTCTTCCATCTGAAGAGGCTGCAGTGAAGTACAGTCATCTCCCAAGTCCCTTATTATAAAGTTCTAGAAAATGATCCTTTGACTTAAACATAATGCATCAGTTAAATATATGATTCAGTACGAATTGAGTTAGTTTGATTATAGTAGTAATTCTGACGTCTATGAATATCTAAAGGGGAAAATTGAATGATTTTCATTTAATTTATTCCATGTGTCCAATTTATTTCCTGTGGAAATGGTGCAAGCAAAACAATCTTTAGAGTCCAAATTACATGGATTTGTTAAGAAATATCATATGTACCTTAAAATATAACTAATGACTGAAATGCTGATATGGTATATAGTGGTATGCCATACCAGCAGTCAAGACTGCCATTTCCTGTAGGGGGAAAATGGGACAGCGTAAGGTCGCAATAAGAACATGCTGGAATATTTCTCATATTGGTACTTCTATGAGTTCAGAACGGTACTTCTGGTATCTTGCTTTGACCATGGGCTGTAATATTTAAAACACAGAGAATATGTTCTATAACACATATAAAATGAAATTATTCTATCTAGAAACTACACTTGATTTAAGGAATAATATGATTTTGTATTTCACTGACTTTACTGCATAGTGGAAGTGAGTTTTCTACATAACCTGTTGCTGACGGCCTCTTCTCCTAATGCCTGGTATCTCTGAAAGCTGAACCTAGAGAAGTTTGACAGATGCTGTAATTTAGGCCCAGCAGACAGTGTCACCTTGCAAACCGGTTAGTGTGCTCTACGAACTGAGATATATGGAGAAAAAAGAATGAGAGGTACTGAAATGAAAATAAAATATCTTTAATAATATAGATTTGCTTTGCTTAAATATTTTGAATTTTTTGAAATGCTGAAGTCTACTATGAGAAATCACTAGCAATTATGAATTAATTCTACTTTATACATTTGTTGCAATACAAAGCAAAATAAAATCTTCCTATATTTGTTGAAATCCACTGACACTGTAGGATCTTATGTCGTCTATTTGCATAAGTTTTAAAGATGTCTTAAGGAAATTAACTACTTCAACAAACCAACCATATCCTATAATTTAATGAAAACTGAATTTTACATCAGGACAAAAGCATTCACACAATATAAACAAGCTTTTGAAACCGATGCACACATTTCTTACTGTATCCTGTAATTATCCAGTCATATAAACAAGATAAGGAGAACATAATGAGCTAAGCAGAGTTGAATTTAAATCCTATCATAAAGCAGTCATAGCTTTAATTTCACCAGCAAGGTGGCATGTTAAGGAGACACCTGAATACATCCATTCTAATACTGCTTATAAAGTCCCTTTTGGCTTTTATTTCAAACCTCTTACTCAGAAAAAAAAAAAAAAAACACTTCTGTTCTATAGCAAATATAAAAACTCATTTATATAAAAATATAACCCATGTTATTGAAAAAACAATTTAGTAGCCAGACTGTGGTATCCTAGACAATAGCAAGCTAAGAGATTTTTGTCACTTAGTAAGTCCGATGGCATTAAAGGTGAGATTACCTTGCCTCCAGCTCTTGCTTGAGAGAGGCAAAGGTGACACATAAGACTTGCATGCCCTGCAAGGATGCCTCAGACTCTGTAAGACAACTGAAATGGCATTATATGTGTATGGTCAGGTAAGTGGATAGCATCCCAATAGTGTCATAGCTCATATAAATCTGATGGTCCTGATAGTGAATTTGTGGAAATATGTAACAGTTACTCTCATCAAAATGTGAAGAGCCCTGTACTCAGCCAGAAACATTCTTTAGCATTTAAAGCATACATTGATCATAAAAATAACGGATATGAAAACATCAGGTATACAGAAGTGGTGGAATAGGGTGACATAAGTATTTTTGAAATATTATAATCTTTAAATTGTTTAAGTTTTTTACCTAGAGTTTTTCAAATGCTAATAAAATTTCTACAGTGATTTATTCACCTTTTAAAAATTGTATACTACCCAATGAGGCTACCCAGAGGTACTACCTAAAGAGATTCATGTATTTTAACCTGACAGCTCTCCCTAGTATTAGCGCTAGGAAGTGGACTGCCAGTCCTCAGCTGCGAGCGTGCACTGAGCACCCCCTGCCACACACACTCCCCCATACACCCACACACTCACACAAGCTAGTGCAGAATGCAGCATCTCCCTGCTTAAGGAAGTGCAAGCATGGTGCTAAAGCATTGCTTTATTGTAAGCTGATCGGTGTCCTCAATACAGTCTGGGATCCCACAGAATAATGACTATGCTCCTGTGCATTATCAAAAACTTTAAATTAAAGGTAAAGCAATTTAATAGATTTCAGGACTGGGCCTAAAGATTAAGCCAGAATTTGTTTGCCACTATTCTATATGAGAAGAAAAAATCCCTTTCATACTAGGGGATTTTTGTTTTGTCTTTCATTTTACAAAATGCTAAAAGGTCCTTCCTCTTAAAAAGTGAGTGAATATTCCCAAATTATTAAACCTGAGAGAATGGCTTGACCATAATATAGAATATATAGAGGCACAGAACCCCTTATACCTACCTTGCATAAACTTGTGAATGATAATTGTTTACATTTTAAGTTATCCAATATACTTTTTGTGCTATTACCTCTCTTAAGATCATGTGTCTGTTTAACAACTAACTATTGTTACTCATTGCCATGTCTGTAGATCAGTTTACCAAAGAACTCTTTTCAAAGACAAATAGGTTAATGATGATGATGATGATGATGATGATGATGATGACGATGATGACGATTTCAGTATTACAAAATCTGAAGTATGGTGCACACCACAAATGTCCCTAAGGTCCATATATTTAAATTCCCCCGGTACAATAATTTATGGTGATCTTGTCTTCAGCCTGCACTGTTACTCACCTCGAACAAGCAGCTCTGCCTCATCGGATACCGTATCTGCTGCGGTCTGTACCCTGCAGCCATATCGCCCAGCGTGCACCAGAAGGATGTTTCTGATCATTAAATCTGCCGAGGATGCTTGCTGAAACAGAAATGAAGTGTCAGTTTAAAATTTAGTAAATCTGTGTGTTTGAGGTAATTCATGAGGGCGTTTGGTACAGTGTGAGAAACCTGTGACTGCAGCTTTCATCCTACAACATTTATGTGCCCTAATATCCTCTTTTGAAGATTATTGGAACACTGATTTTACACAGCCATTAATAGGGATTAAAGAAGAGGATTTCAGGTTTTTAATAACTCTGACTTTGCTTAAAGCACACTATGCTTATTTGCACGCACAAAGAAAATGATTCCAAACTTGCATGAAGAAATTGATTAAGCCAAACAGAAATATTTTGGGTGCAATCCCTAGTATTAGACAGATCCTAATATGGCTCTTTCTTCCTCTCCCTCTTCCTTTTTCCTACAATGCAGTGATGTTTGCAGTACATATCTCCACTGGAATAAAATCAAAATAACTTAAATGATAGTCCTGATTGATGTTTATTGATATCAGTATTTCAGTCAACAGTAATTACGGTACCCCCAAATTATCAGTGGAAAAGAGAAAAATGGAAAATACAGCCTTTTGGAGGATGAATGGCTTTTTTCTAAGAATCTCTGTATTATTTTATGAATTCAAGAGATGGTGTTAGATTTTGCATGTACAAAATCATTGTTATTTCCAAGGCTTACTGGAGTCAATAAATGTTATTCCATCAAATTTAGTGAGCTCAAGTCCATAGATGTTATTGATCTAATATTATTTCTCTCTACTCAGGGAAAGGACAGTTAAGTATAAGTGAAAGTCACCCCGGGCACATGGCTAGTATAGTGATTACAGTCTACTTTTTCTACTCTGTATGCTCAAAATGCTTGCACTTTTTTGATGATAATATGAGCATCAACAGTTTTAACAAGTTGCCATATACATTTTTGTCCTTTCAAAATATTTTTCTCTCCTAAGAGTCAAATGAAAATGATTTTTACAACACATTAACCTAAGATAGACTATCAAAGCATTACTTTTCTTTTTGAATCTTAAAGAGTTGATTCTGATAAAATTTTAATATTTCCAATAACTAGCTCTAAATTTCCTCATCATTATTACTGTGTATGACATGCAATCCTAATATGCTAAGCTTTTTCAGCTTCCATTGTTTCCTCTGAACCATGTCTCATTTTAATATCGTCAATATATCAAGGGCCTATGTCATGCATTTTCATATTTTATTTTGCATTTTGTTTTGTTTGTCTAGAAAGCCAGCATTGCTGAGTAATTCCCAAGGGTAAATAATCTCTTGACTTCTAATAAATTTGCAAAGTTTTGATTTCAAGGGATAATAAGAAAGCTACTATTGTTCATTCAGCAACTATCTATTACAAGCATCTAGTCCACTCTTTTATGTCAGATGTAGGTCTGGTCTTTGCTAGGTCTTTGAATCTACTTACTTGCTGTCACAAGCAACCATATCATGTAATCGCAGCAGGAACTGATAGAGCGTTATCGTTATGCTTCATCATTTTTCACTTCTTTTATTCCATTCCAAAACATCATTTTAGGGATATTCTACTAATATCCTACTACAGGGACTTCAAGCCCATTTTTTAAATGCAATACTATAATTTATCTTAAATAATCCTTCCTCACTCATGTTTCACTCTAAGATACATTTATAAAGTTTAGTCACTTCCCTTCTCAGGTTTTATTTGCCTTGCTAAACAAGAAAAGATTGCCAGTTGCTCCTTGAGTGATATGTTCCCTGGGTATTTCTCTGTATTGGTTCTAATTTGAGTTATTTTGATCTTGAATGACCAGAAGTGTATCCTATATTCAAGCTAAAGTCTTATCAGAGGCACACATGTTGATATCCCTCTAGCTTTTTTTGGAAATACATCACTGACAACACCCAGATTCATATTTGCCTAGTTTTTGCCCACTTATGCTGTGGTCAAGTAGTTGCACTCACATATTCATCTTTCTCAGTCATTTACAAGTTGTGAGCTCCTAGTTTACAGCTGTCAATCCATATGCATGTGACTTTGCAATATGAAGCATTGAATTTCTTTCTTTTCTGTAATTTCAGTTCTCAAACCCATCTAATTTTTCCTCCATATTATTTTCATACCCATCTAATTTTTCCTGTGTGTTATTGTTATCCTCTTACGTATTGGTAGTATGTCCAATTTGTACAATACAGTTGTCATTATCATACTTTTTTTTTTTTGGCCAAGGTCCTTAAACACAAGATGAAATAGGGTTGCTTCCAAGATCCAGTCTTTTAGAAGTTTTTCCTTTCTAGGCAGGGTAGTTCTGTTTCAGCATGACTGGTTGATATATCTTCTTTAGCCCATCTTCCCTTCATGCGAATTTTTGGAACTAAGACTTGCTATATATTTAACTAATAATATTCCATATAACATCAAGGTAAAATATCTACTGAATTGTATATAACATAAATATAAAACATTAGCAGCTGTCCATGTTATTATTATTAATTATTATTATTTTAAAGCTATAGATGCAATGGTAACTGTTATTTTTTCTCACAAAGTACAGGCCAAACTGATTTCTGTTTACTAGATATCATTGTTAATTCCTACGGAATTTTAGGGGGATCTTTTTGGCATCCTTTGAGCCCCTTAAGTCTTTAAAACTTATTTCCACTTGTCTTTTCCTGTTCTGCACTCAGTCTCATTAGCTACCAGGCTACATATTAGCTGCCATGTTCATCACTATTTCATTACTGAAAAATAGCGTAATTTGTTTCAGTCTTTCCATCATCCTAAACTTATCCTCAAATCTTACTACATAGAGGTCCTTCTTTACAAGTAGTGTGTTCCTCTGTAGTTATTATTTTAAGAACCTTTTATTTTCTGTTTCAGGTTTTGTTGTGTGGCCTGAGCTAAACTTTTGGTCAATGGCTAATGGAATGCTCTTATTTTGTAGTGGGGAATTCTATAGCTTAATTGAGAAATAAGTTTTGATTTTTGCTCCCATCGCCATTTCACATCTCGGTCTGTAAATTTTTATATAATTCATATTATTTCCAGTCTCTCTGATGAATGTTGCAGAAGCATTAGGATTACATTTATGATGACAGTGCTTTCTAGTTCTGCATAATCTATTTATCTTTCATAGCTACAGTATTTTACTGCTTTGTTCTTCATGCTTTGGACTCAAATGTGATACCTAGAAAGAAAATCCCTCTTCCAGTGTATTGTCAACATAGCTGCTATAAAAATATTTTTTACAGTAACTCTGTAGGGTCTTCCAATTTCAGAAAAGGTTAAATACTGTCTATTGTACCCTCAGATAAGAAAAATTTCTCAGAAAATCAACCATCTACACACCAGAGAGAATGCCAGAGGGTCATGCAGTGGAGACAGATACAACTGGGGAAAGTGGGAGAATTAGTTAAGTATAAAACAGAAAATAATGAGTTCAAATTTGCCTAATTAAGGTCCATTTAGGAGCAATGCTGGGTAGATTAGACAAACATTTTTTCCTTTTCTTTCTTTTGTCTTTATCTGTAAATACAGATGATTAATGTTATGATGTCTATAAACACAGATGGATAGTAAGGGTTTCAGAAACTTGTCATGCAACATCTTTGGCGATTTTAATAAGCTATTTTGTGAGAATACATAAAAGCGTAATCATATATGAGGAAGTAAAAAAGAGATAGGAGATCAAGGTTGCCACTGAGACCAAAGTGAATGTGGGCATGATCTATAGCTCAATAACCCCATAGGTCTAAGTGTGTGAATACAATGGTAGTATTCTGCCTTTTGAAGTAGCCTAATCATGATATATCTGGAGGCAAGATGCTCAGCCTAGTCAGGTCATAATGAAGTTCCTATATTTCTACTCTGGTGTTCCCAAAACCTTTACAGCTAACTTAGATCACACTTATGGAAAAGAGCATTGTACAGCTGTAAATGTAAAAGTGCAGCATACCGTGGCACTTTTATAAGGAGTCAGCTTGGGGATACAAAGTTTTTAACTCATTCAGCACAACGGTGTTTGTTAGCCATTGAAAAAGAGGTTATTCAAGGTGATTAATGCTTCTGATACAAAGTCTTAGGTATTAGAAGGATAAGATCAGAATTAGTCCATATTTCTCCTCTCTCCTTTGAAGGTAATTTACATGTAATGTGCCATGTTTTTAGGTGGAGGGAAAAAGGCATAATAGACAGCAACTGCCTGGTTTTATTGCTAAGGAGCTGTTAAAAAAATTAGCTGTCACTCGATTTTCTGAAGGGTTCATGACTATGTGAATCCTAATATTCTCATCAGGAAAATACATAAATTTCATCTGCATACCTATGTAACCGGGCAGATTGACAGCAATTGGAAAAATCATTGCTGTAGGAGCACTGTAGTAAAATACAGCCCCATCAAACACTTAATTTTATTATAGAATAACAGCATGTGCAGCCAGCATTACTTAAAATGTGAGTGGAAAGAAATTAAAGGCACTGTGTTTAATACAAACGGATATATATTCAGACATTAGCTTCTTGATCATGGAACACACTGAGATATTTTAGCTTCTGCTGTTCAGATTAGGAGAAGCCATGTTTGACCAGCACCCCTGAAAAAACAAGATTACATTATTTGCTCTTCAGTGGTGTCAAAGGTCTTTACAAATTTTAGGGAATCTACCCTTTTGTGAAGATTTAGAAAAATGATATATTAGCAGTTTGGTAACGGCTAACATATCCTCTGGGCATAAAATGCTGCATAAACTTAAGTGTTCTTCTAGTTTTTATCCTGGTTTTATATAAAGGTTTTACAATATATGGAAACAGTAAGGAAAGGCTTCATTAAGTGAAACAGGTGCTACTGCTATTCTCATTTTCATATACTGGAATGTGAGGACTATGTCATGTTGCCCTAAAAAGCCTTTATTGAACATGAAGGGAATTCTTTACTTGGGAAAGGCATTAGAAGAAATACAAATGGGCCGTGATAGCATCTGCAATATCTTTCTTGTGGTTATTAGTATAGAGAGTCCCTTATACATGGCTGATTTTTTGAACTGCTATCACCGTAGAAAGGTCTGAATAATTATCACTTTTATTTATGCTGAAATTTAGCTCTGTGCCTGAACTTTGCTAAGACTGGAACAAAGCAGGAAAAGAGGAGGAAGAGCCTAGAGATTTGACACACAAAAGAGTGGACTCAAGTTTTAGACTGGATTAAAAACAGTGAGTAGTTGAAAACAAAGATGCTACAATACTAGTGGTTCAAGGCTTTTTTCTCTTCCTTTTTCTGGTTTTTGGTTTTGGAGCTTTATTTTTTTGGTAGAAGTCTTAGAGTATGGATCTTTCTTTGAGCATAAAATGGATATTTATATCAACTTATCATGTAATAAGGGGTCACAAGGCCATAACAAGGCCTGGAGATTAAACTGATGTGTTGGCTTTCCAAATCTTAAGAAAATTTCTCTAAAGTGTAATTGCATCTGCTTTTTAAAATTAAGCAATTACAGTCCAGGTTAAGAAAACTACCAATCAGGAATGCAGCATGGACTGCATTAAGTAAAGTAGCTAAGGTCAGAATCCTTACCTTTTGCTTTTTGTCTTTTGTCACTGGAAAAGACAGAATGTTTCAGCAAATGCAAAGACATAACCTCCCCTTGGGGTAGATAAAAAACTAGTGACATGGACACAAAATATGTAAAAAAGCTCTCATCTTGATTAACATGACTTAGAATTTAGCCTGAAGTGTCAGTTAGTATGTGGTCCTAACATTATTCAAAGCTTAAATTAGCAATGTCTAAATTTCTATGTCTATGTCTACATTTCCACTTTTTAAGTGTACATTTTTGTAAGCAGTATAAGCTTCTGCTGTGTAGGATATATCTTGTACTTCCCCAAAGACAAGGCTTTCAATGATTTTAAGGAAAGTTAAAGGTAACCTTCAAAGTAAACATCACCTGTGCAGCTACTGTAACACTGAACATATTACTGGTCTTCATTGAACAGTAAATACATAATAATACAGCTACTAGTGTTCTCTATCATAACAAGCGATTCTTCTTTCTAGGGCAACAAATTGTTGTGTCATTTATATTATGCTCCAAAGCATCCCATTCATCAAGTTCTAGGTGGCTCCAACATTCAGTTTGCTGTATCCATCTATTGTTCTATCTGCTCCAGTACGGTGTGTTATCTTAAATAACAGTTGTGCCTGCAATGTGTCTACTTAGCTTTACATGTAAGCTATTGCTTAGATTAATTTCTCACATGCATTGGTGCCACCTATATGTAACATTAGCTGTTGATTTAAAAATACTTCTGCAAATTCATAAATGTTCCAAGGAGCATGTGATATACATACTTTATTCAGTGCGAATCACCCATTTAGATTTATCTATCACACCTATTGCCCTAATGTTGGTGATTTACAAAGAAAAACTTGCATAGAACTTACTGCCAGTGATTTTTTTTTAACCATTCCACATCCTGACTGACAGGAAGCTGTACGTGGATTTTTTCTTTTCCATTTCATATATCTTATGAGATTGTGAATTGCTTTTCAGTAAATTAACTTCTACATATGGATCTTAAAGCAGAGAGGATTATACTTACTCTTCCTGCGAGACTGAGCTCATTTTCTTGAACCAGTTGCTAGGAAACATCCCTGTTAATCCGTCCATTCATTTGCTGAATTTTTACTTCTAAACTAAAATAGTTCTTTCAGTATCCCACCTTTTCTTTCAAAGGCTTTTCCTAATAACGCTCTATATTCTTCTCGCGTCTGAAATGCAGCTCACAGTTCCACTGCAATGCCCTTTTCTAACATCTAGTAAATCTGGTAAATGCTACTGTTTACTTCCTCCCATCTCATCCAGGCAAGAATTAAATATCGCTTTGGTTAGTGCACAGTTCATTGTATAAATCCAAACTACAGAATCATATGTGGAAAAATATACATAAAACATAGTAATCTTAAATCACTCTCTCCCTATTTTATCATTCCCAGTAGCCATTTAATCCATCTTTAATTCCTTTTGCTTTCCAAGTTGACTGTAATACTTCCAGAGTCCAAGCGCAGTTCTGTGAACGCAACTGCTTTATCTTGGAGAGAAGGACAAAAAGGCAAGAAAGTTCAAAATACTCAAGACAGTTTGGCAGTTCAGAATGCAGCTTTTGAGCTGCAAGGGTCTGGAAATGCTGCCTATTACTTCTACCAAGCATTTGGGCTGAAAAGTCCATCTGGCCAACGTGCAGTAAAAATTGTCTCTCTGCTTAGGAATAAAGCGCCTAAAAAAGGTAATGAGATTGTTTTAACTGATCATGCTTCACCAAAGTCTAAATCAACAGGAAAAGAGTGGGCAAACACTGACTGCCGTTGCAGGAAAACTGCTTTTATGATGAAAGCCTAATGAGTCTTTGGATCAGTCCTTTACATGGGCTCTTTACAAGTCTACATGGGCTTGTTGAGGCTTGCTGGCTATCACCTAACACACTTGACAGGTAGATATGAAGGTGTTTTCCTGCAGAAGTAGTTTCTACACAAAACAGAATGTTTGGTACAAAAAGCTTGAAAGCTCTCTAAACGTTTTGTAAGGTACTGTTCTGTACTGTAATGGGAAAGAGATAAAGATTTGATTCTAGGCGAGAAAGACCCAGGCTGTTAATGCTATTTTGTTCAACTTAAATGATAATTTAAAATACAAGGATGCTTTTTGTAGCTATTCCTACATACAGGTTAGCTGAATTCCTGACTCATACTTTATTGAATTCAGCAAAATAGCCGTTAGTAATGAAATTCAATCAGATTAAATTGAAAAATGATTTCACAGTTGAATCTTGCTTGCTTGACATATTTGATTAGCAATGGAGATTATTTTTGGTGAATTTATCTGAAGCAAAATAATTATTTTACACAACAGCCTCATGGCAATGTTACCTTCGTGCAGTCAACGGTAAATAAAAAAAA
The DNA here is from genome assembly GCF_040807025.1 of Struthio camelus. Lineage (NCBI taxonomy): Eukaryota > Metazoa > Chordata > Aves > Struthioniformes > Struthionidae > Struthio > Struthio camelus. The sequence continues at coordinate 209,744,965 of NC_090942.1, forward strand.
AATACAATAAAATTCTTTTAAATTGTACTGACAATTTATATGTGAATTAGGATGGATCGTTGGCTTCCAGCCAACTTCTCTTCTTCATACATTTAGTACAATTTAAGTGCCATTCCATGTAAATTCTTAGTTTTGAATACGTCAAGCACTTGCCTGTTTGCTGCTCATGATGTTTGCAAATTGCAAAGATTTATTTCATTAAGAAGCAGCAATTTTTTTCCATTGATATAATGATCATGGAAAATTGAATTCAGTGCTCTCTCTTTCAATGATAAAAGCAAATTTGGAACAAAAGAAGATGAAATTATTGTTATTGTTCTCAATGTGGTAGTAGTAGCATAGTAGTATCCAGGCAGATGTAAGTTGGCTGAGATATGCCAGGTACTAGATAAACTGCACTACATAAACTGTACATATCTGTAAGAAGTTGTAAAAAGAAGGTTTTAAAGGTTTTTAGATTTGGGGATCCCTAACAATTTTTCAGTGAAGTTGTGGACCCTTCCAGTAGTGGCATTTTTCACCCTGCATAGTGAAAGCAGAAATAATGAAAACAGTTGTTTTAGCTGAGCACTGGTAGTTAGAAGTTAAGAAGGTGGACCTTTAAATACTACTTGAATTGCTGCAAATGAATTTTGTTCGGTATGTTGAGAGAAAGCAGAAGATGAGACAAGAGTCAGAGGACGGATGTCAGGTAGTATCTAATGTATTGAAGTCTCTCTGTGAAGTCTACAGGAAGGAAATATAATGTATTGATTGAAAAGAGAAACGAGAAAAGGGATGGGATATAAAATGACAAGCTTCAGGACAGAGAAGCCCACGATACTCATGTTGCCTAATTCATGTTCTGTATTCATATTGCTACTACCAGCAAAGGAAAGGAAGAAAAGGTAGAATGATATGGGGCATCCATGCTCTGTGAAGATGTAGAAAGAGGGGGAAAAGGGAGCACACAGCTAAGCACGTGATTTGGACGGAAGAGCGGTGATAGTGGTAGATGAAGATGACAGAAATGAAAATGTTGTGACGAATGTGTCAAATGAGAACACATCAAACCAAGAAGCACAGAGAATGGACATGATAAAGATTTCAGCAGTGTGTTGCACTAAGCATGCTGACACATGAACAAGCATTTATTAGCAGGGTCCATAGATGATGGCATACATCAACTCCAGCAATGAAAGCTGCTTAGGAGGAAAATAAATAAACAGACAAATAAATAAAAAACAATAAAGTGAGAGAGGGGAAGAGGAAAAGCAAAAACTCTCCCCAACGGTCAGCCAGAAAAGCATTGTCCTCTAAAGATGCTCTCTAATCTAGTAGGTGGTGATGATGAAGATGAAGGTGATGATAATGATGTCTTATCTTTTTTTTTCCCTAGTTCTATATAACATTCATTGGGACCCGCACAAAGTCCCTGTTGGTTAATGCTGATTGGAATATGCTAATTAAGTTCAGATGCTGCACAGTGATTGATTGTTAAGCTTCTGTGTATGTATACTGTTGGATTATATTTATTAAGTATTTAAATGGCTATTATCTATTTCACTGTGCATTGTGTGTGTGCATTTTTTTAAATCTAATATAACTTAAAATCTAAAAACAAGAGACGAATAAAGAGGACTGATTCTAAGGCCAGTGGTAACTGCTTCCCAGGACAACCTGCCATAACAACACTATTGGTATTTGCAAGTGCAAGGCCAGAAAAACAAAATAGGAGATCAACAGCATGAGAACTGCAAGGGAAAAATACTGCTTAAGAGGCTCTGGAAAAATTATTGCCACAATAGCTTAGGTAAAAGTTTGCAGAGCTGTGAGTGAAAAGCAGACCATGTAATTGCAAGTGGAAGGCCTTATCATTACTAAGGTTGAGTCACTAAAGCACCTAAGGCAACAAGTGGGAGGAACATCAGGAAGGAGAGAGAAAGTAGAATGAACAGTGCTGATGCAATCTGTCAAGTGGAAATGTGTAAAAGGTAGAAAGCAAGAATTTCAGAAAAAATAAGCGTAGAAAATAGGAAGAAATCATAATATGCTTAAAGGGAGTGAGGAGGTTGCAAACGAATGCTAGTGGGTTTGGCTAGTATTTAACTATCCGATGGACAATCATGTGAAAGGTAAGCTAGATATTGATCAGCCGTTCAGTCAGCTGTGCTGTTATAACCCAGTTTAACACTATGACAAGCAGTTAAATGGTCCGTCAGCTGCAAGTAAGCAGGGGAAAACATGGACGGTCATAAAATATTTTTTGTTTATCCCAACTTTTCTTTTTGTAATATGTTTCCTGTAAACTAGGGAAAGTACAAAATAACCTTAATAGAATAAGCAAGGGTAATAATTATCTGACAGTAATTCATGATTTTTTCATGAGAATCATTTTTTGGAGTGATAGCTGACTGTCATCATTGTTTTATGCATTAATAGATATTTTTGAGTTATGAACATGTATTACACCTGGATTTGGAAGGCTGGATTATAGATTGCCAGCCTTCACTGTAATCGGTGTTCAGGGATTTTGAGGGCTCTCATATTCCCCAAAATGCTCAGTTATCAAAACCCTCAGTCAAAATAAAATTAAATAGAAGAGAGGTCACTTATCATCACCTCTCTCCAGAAATGTCTTTTGTATATTGATGGACAAAAGTTAAAAAGGTTTGATACAGCATAAACAAAAAATTTGGGCACAGCAGACACTTCAAACCTTATTGAAAACTAACTCTTATTCCATTTTGGACCTTCCCTAGCTTATAAGAAACACTTTTGTTTAGAAACTGTTTCACATCACTCAAATATTTAATTTCTGTGTAGTGACAAATGGAAATGAGAACAAGGCTGAAATACTTGGAGATCTGCGTTGATCTTAATCGCTATGCTCCTCCTTTTCCATCACTAGAAAAGTGTCTCGATGAACAATGAAACAAATTGATAGGAGTGAGGTTGATAACGGCAGTATTACCCCGAATTTCAATCCTCTGTGCATAAAGCACACCTCTTCTGCAAGATTTTTGAACCCATATTGCTGTCAAAATATCGTTGGACTGGGAACGGGAATTTGAAATAAAACCCTATTTAATTAGCCTTGTTTAGTTTTATGTCAAATTAAGAGGAGAGATATTACTACTAAGAGCCGGCTGTTTTAATTGATTCCATGTAATGTAGAACTTAGTGCCACTCATTTATAAAATACTAACAAAATCTGAATCTTAACTTCTAAAATATGATTAAAGTCCTACTAAGAAGAGACTTGAAAATGCAGAGGAAGGTGCAAATTTATGTTTTCTCTGCTTTCTAGGCAATTAGATTAAAGTCACTAGTGACTGACAGTAGTTAATGGGCTGTTCAATGTGAATCTACCAGCTTTTTTTAAAAGAATCAGTAGATTTTAATTCAATTCCTTGTGAACAAATTACCACTGTAAAACATAACATGACAATTTGTCAACAACTTCCCCTGTTGGCAGTTTCAGTTAAGACCAAAGACCAAAAAAAGATACTGACACTAAATTACTTTCCTGAGTCTGAAAGAGACTCGTGCAGGTCAAGGGTGAGGGAAGCTACGAGAGCATTACTGCTTACCAATGTGTGGATAGCCATAAAAAATCGTTTTATTTCCCTACCATAAAAGCACCATCAGCTTTCAAACACAGAACTGGAGTGGAGATATGTTGATTAAAATTAAAATATGTTGATTAAAAGATATATGCAAAATCAGCAGTCATTATCTAGAAAAGGGACCAGTGCCAAGAGTACCTACAGGATAATATAAACAATAATGTCAACAGAGAAATGGAAAGAGAAAATTCTGAATAAAATTTTGAATAAGACTTTTGTATTAGACACAAAGGAGTAGAAAAGAAAGTCAAAGTTATCTTAATTGGAACAAGCACCCTCTGTGCTCTAGTACTCAGGGGTGTCGCCAGAAAGAAATTTTGGCAATTCAGACTTCCATGCAATGTTGCCTCTTTGCATTACACAGATTAGCCCACACAGACCCTAAAATGCTATCAAGTCTTCTGGTAAACAAAGGTTTTTCTAATGCCAAAGGATGCTGGCTGTATATATCCCTTTGGACAATTATTCTGCTACCAAGTGTCTTATGGAGCTTTGGATATGAGAGATTCGGGATGTTTTCTTTTCCCAGAAAGCAACTGTCACTTCAGTGGAGTTTGGTCTTAGTTCAGTAAACAGTAGCAAAAGCACCTCCAATTCGAAAAAAATATTCGATCTCAGTGTGAGAAATGATAACACTGTTGTTTGGCAGGTACAAAAGCTAAAGATGTAATTTATAAACAAGCAAAGCAATATGTATTGTTGAGAGAAGCTTTTCCTTCTCATTTTAATTGTAATTACTAGGGAAAAAGCAATTTTCACAAGTGGTAATCTACCTAAAGCTCAAATAAATCTTACTTAGGTGACAGCTTTTAGAACATTACTTTAAGCATCAGAATGTTTGTTATGTTTAACACCTGGATCTGTCATAGCGAAAATATGAGCAATGCAACCAGCGCTGAGGGGTTGACAATGGTTTTGTTATTAACAAAACCCATTCAGGTAATGTTCAATTTGTCAGGCTTCAAAAAAAAAAAAAAAGATAAACCTAAACAACTTTTAATCTGATGAAGTATCAGTGTGTGCAGCATAAAATGGATGCATAATTACATAACAGCATCTACACAGAAGATATTTTTCTTAAACATACTGAGTTAAATAGTATGCTGTTCACCATCAACTCATACAATTTAAAATATTTCTCTCAGAAATGAGAAATAATGGATATGAACCTGATCAGATTTTTGGTTTTCTCAAAGTTCCTTATTTGTGTTCCAAAGCTTGTGTCTTTATCACGTTCTGTATCCCTCCTTGAAGGATGGAAAGTTAAAGGAGACTACTAGATAGGTTAAACAGAAGAGGTTTCTTTTGTCTTCATTTCATCTAGGACTAGGTCATGCTTTAGATTTTAATGAAGCAAAGAAATATATTTTCATCTTTTTGATTAATTTCACATGCTTATTCGGTTGACAAGATAATGAGATGTGACTGACAAGGTTCCATAAACGAATAGTTATGGGAATTATTATGGGCTTTTTCCCCTAACTGGCGGTCAAAATACAGAAAATGTACTATATTTCCTTCCAAAACTGCTACTTTGGAGTTTTGGCTCCCTCAACTGATAGTATAGCTTCATTTCAGACTGAAGAATGAAGACATGCCTTCTGGTGGATGGAGATCTGCTTACATTTCAACTACTACTTTCAGAAGGGAGAGGGATGAGTCAGATTATGTTTCCAATAGTGTTCAATGAAGTTTAACCTAATAGGGTAAGGTTTTTTGATATTTCTGTTCTGGAAAGGAATGTTTTGCATCCCTTCTCCCCCTGCCCCCATCATGCCAGTAACATGCCAGTAGATATTTTTGGTTCATCTAAGTTTACCTTTCTATTCTCTCCATCGAGTGAAAAACAGAAAAGAAATGTTTTGACGTTTAAATAAGCTAGGAATGCAAGCAAATGAAGCATTCCCTGACAATGCGTGTCAGCTTGCTCACTTGTGTGAGCAGTCTTGTAAAGGCAGGTTCTGACACATCATTTTGGTATTTATTTAGAGTTGTATAGAATTTCATTATTTAAACACTGGTTTAATAATAAAGTAGGCCATAATTTTGCAATATTTTGAAAAACATGCATGCTTTCTCCCCAGCCTGATTGTCTTTCCTAAGCAATTGAAGTTTGCTGTTTGTAAAAAGGTGTATTTAAAGAAAAAAAAAAATTGTATGGCTCTGAAGAGAAAGACATCAGATTTTTACTTGACAAATAACCTATTTTTTTTACCCAGTTAGTCATTGAAGGAGTCGGCATTGACTCCACTGTGACTGATGTATGCCTCTTGCCACTTAGCAGAGTAGCAGCGACTTTAACAAGCTAGGTAAATCTACTAGACTATGGTAACATTTTAGTCATATCAGACTAATGAAAGGAACAAACAAATAAATCTTTGTCATGAAAATAAATCTTTATGATCCCTTGAATGTATGCTTATTTGTGGTATTGGACACAGCAGAGGAGAAAGCCTATGGTCTGTTTTGCTGGAATTAATTCAATGAGTTTTTTACAAATATCTTTTCTGAAAATAGGACCAGCCTGTCATCCTCTAGGTATACACTTTCTAAGAGTCAGAGGTTTTCCTCTGGTAGAAATGAAATCATGGCCGAATCCTTATTAAAAAGTCTAAAAAATTATATTTTTGTATAACAAATGAAATTATTTTATTGTTTTACTTTGTTAGAGTTTGACTTTGGCAATTCCCTAGCCCAAGGATTTTTCTCAGTGATTAAAATTCCATTCAGCACAGAAGATGCTGAAATCCCCTGCAGGAACCTTGTAATTTCAGACTTCAGATTTTTAAAAGAATTCGAACTTTAAATGTAGTAGGTAATGATTTCAAACCTCAGACAGGTCCATTGATACAATAATTTATGGGCAGTGAAATCAACAGCTGAGAAGTTTCTGTTGTTTATAACTTTCAGAAATGAACTCTTGTAGCTGACTTTTCAATTTCAGTACAACTTCTAGAAAGCTGGAGCTTTCTAGAGTAGGATAAGATTAGTGGATATATTTTTTATAGAAAATGAAATATTTACAATACTCACAACATCTGGAAAAAATTCACATTCCTCATACGTATTTTTCAAAAAAACCTTCAAGTTTTTTAAAAAAGTGTTTGTTTCCCTTCCTATATATTCAGTATTGCATTTAGAATATTGGCCTTCCTCCAATAAAGATAAGAATGCTAAGAACTTTCACACCAAAAAACACCTTGATAACGTTCTTCCATTAAAACACTTATTGAAATCACTAAAAATAAACCCCAACAAAATGAGTATGGCATGTATTATATAAAAAAACAAGCAGAAGAATAAATTGATTTCAACTGACAAGATTTTTAACGCAAAGTTAACCTTTCTACATTGTACTCAAATTAGAAATATTAACTTTTAAAATTTCCCAGTCTTTGTGAGCTTCATTTTTTCTCCATTAACATAGCACGGTTGTTTGATTTACTTTTCATTAATGGGAAGATTGAGTTAAATGACTGTAGATTCTATTTCCAAACTCATTTACATAAAAAGATTTCTTTCTGCTCAGAAAGGTTCAAACCTCTTTAGTTGGGACAAATTTGAATCAGTTCATCATGCTGTTTGACCACATCAAATTGTTTTTGAACCAAGGGGTAATATTTGAAATTGGTAAGCACGTTTTGGCCACATGATTTTCGTTAACTTTAATAACAACTACACAGCTACAACCTACCTCATGAAAGGCTTTTGGAAAATAAAGTGCACTCCTTGCTATTCAAATATTAACATATGTGCTGGGCAAGTCAGAGCATTTAGAGGTAAGGACATTCTAACAGCCATGTTATCTGTGAAAAAGACAGCAATGGCTGGAGCAGCATCCTTCTATAAGATATGTTAACATCAGTAGAAGAACATAAAGGGGATTAGTCTCAAACTACTTTCTGTTCCCACACAACTATCACCAGATACCTCACTAGTATTAATAGGATGTAGAATTTTACCTTTATTAAAGCTGCTGGAATTAATCCTGGTAACCTGCCATTGATACCTCCTTTAGCTAACATTTCATTTTAATGTTAGTGAAATTAGTCATCTTTCAATTAGGTAAAAATGTTGTACATTGGAGAGAGATGTAAAAGCATGCAGATTCTTATAACTCTGCAGCACACAGGTGACAAATGCATGGTTACTTACTGCCTTGATGCTTTCAAAGTGTCCACCTTGCTTTTCAAAATCAATTGGCTGCCCATTGAGTGTCCAATAGAAGGTGACATCTAGAGTCTTGTCATGAATGGCTTTGCAACTGAGGACAATGCTTTCTCCAACCGTTAGCTCTGTCTTCTTGGGAGTCAGCTCTATTCTTGTAGGTTCTTGAAAGTATAGAAGAATTAGCAACATTTAAATGGAGGCCTTGTCATGCTACATTGTCAATATAACCTGTGATTGAGCTCTGCTTAGTTTACTCAGACCTAATATTTATAGTTTAGACTGTAATATGTAGTGTTAAAAGCTGAACTAGGCTCATAACGGACACTGAAACATGACAGTTGCAACAGGGGGTACAATCTATTTCATGGAAGCTATACGGTAGGATCTTAAACAATAAACGGTAGGAATTCTGGAAAGGTTTAGTTAATTAATTTTATTAGTCTCAGAGAAAGCTATCAATTTTTTTTAAGTCTTTAGCACCTGAAATCTTGTGATTACATGAAAATCTCAGCACTGTCCCTTAACAAAACAAAAAACAAAAAAAAATGAAATTTACAGGTTTATTTGATACAGTAAAATACTTAAGAAATGAAGCTAGAACACTTAAACACCTAAAACTAAAACCAATGATCATATAATAATTCACCTGGATAATATTTCACTTAGAAATTAAAAGTAATTCAGTGATTTAAATACAAGTACTGTTCTAAGGGACTAAGCTGTTTATTTCATCTTAGAATTTGTAGCAATACAATTGCTTTATTTCTAAACTTTGTTCCCATGTACAAAGGAGTAAGAGAGATCCCAAAGCTAAAATATGCTAAAAGGAATATCAATCTAAATTTTTCCCTGTCTCTCTCTTTTTCTTTTACAGATGGAATTATCTGATTAATGTATATACTAATTTTTCTAATATATATCTATGATAAAACAGCTGGAGTATGCAATTTGATGCAGGAAAACAAAATTTGATTACCAGAGGTTAGCCTGCTAGCTTGTTGGAACTGCTTTTATATTGTGTCCGTACAATGCTGTTGTATTCTTCTGGGGTTTCTAAATAGTAATGAAATATTCGCAATCAATAATCATTATTATCATCAAAATATTTTTTGCATACCTTTTACAGATACTGATGCAACAATTTCTGCAGACCCAAATACATTTTCACCTTGACATAAATATTGTCCTTCATCAGATTTGGAAGCATTCAGGATTCGCAGGCTCCCATATGGAAGAATAGTTATCCTGAAAATGATAGATATATAAATATATAAATATATCTGCAAGAATAGCAGCCAAATTCCATGGTGTTATCTTTTAAAGCTAATAAATAGGATTAAGGACTACAGCCTGTGTAACTAGAGATGATGAAGATGATAATTGAATTCTCCTCTGTTTCAAAAGGGCTATAATAAAACCATTTTACTTCTTCTCTTTCCTTAATTCAAAAAGTCTCAGGGAGGGATCAGTGGATTAGTATCCTTTGACACTTATCAGTGCTGAATTTTAATGAACCTTTTGTAAAAAGTAAAAAAGATAATTCTTCCTAATTTGTCTTTAAAGTTTCACTACTATATTATTGTGAAATCACATTTCCATATCAAGCAGAAGTTATTCCACTTAGAACAAAAATGAGCTTAAAAATCAAACCTGAGAGGAAAAAGAAGTAAAATGTAAAAGAGGACTGGAAAAAAGCCTAAAATGAATTGTATCTATCTAGTCTAAATATGATTTATGGCATTACCATACACAGTGTAGCATAGAGATTTAAATAATTTCTACTTTTTCTGTAGCTCAGCTCATATTTTTTTCCTTGAGTCCTGTATGATTCCAGTTCCACTACATCTCTAGATGAGTACTCATGAAAAATACTGTTCAGCCATTTACGTTTAAGAGTTTGAAACTTTGGCTTTGTTTACACTTTATCAGTCACAAAGTCCATGAAGCTTCGTAGAGGTGAAACTTCTGCTGTTCTAAAATAGTAAAGCTCCAAAATTTATTATACAGTAAAGTTGCAGCCTGAGAAAACAAGTAAATAATCATTACTTCCATCCTGAACAGAAAGGCATTGCAAGCCTACTTGAGATATGATGCCTAATATGGAGCATTTTAAGCCAAGCCCTGCTTGCAGATACTGCTCTTCCAGTACCAGTTTGCGGGGTGGTTCGGGATCTCTTGAAGGACATGGGAGAAGGGGGTTTCAAGCCCTCAGGCAGACATGGACACAGACAGCAGTTATTACTTGCCAAGTGCTTTAGGATATCATATAGAAGTAGAGGAGAATACGAAGGAGGTGCTTCCTTTTTGTTCGTTTTGAAAGTCAGGTAAGACCTCTGTCTCTTAGAGAAAGCATCTAAGTCTAAGTAGCTGGGTGACTCTGTCCCAGTGATGACTGGATTTTAAGACATATCTTTCTAGTCAGGCCTTTCTATTGGTTAATGTTGTGAGTAGAGTTCCTTCTGCTGGGAAGCTATCCCATATTGAAATTATCCTTCAAAACCAGGTAAGGATCAATACTATGGTTTCCTCTTGGGAGAGAAGTGTTCAACCAGGGAGTAAGCAGCTTTCATCATCCTGAGTAACAGGTCTGAGCTGGGCTCCTCAGGAGCCAAAAAAGGGAAGGAATTCCCTTTCTCAGTCTAACGTGTTAAAACACAAGGCTGAGTTACCTTCGATTTAGACAAGGAGTGATTTACTAAATGCTTCAGATGCAATAACATGTACAAATCAAATCCCTAATGTAAGATTATATAACACCTTTTTTTTTTCCTAGGAAAAAAATATCCCACAATCTCTGACCCTGTTTGTGAAAAATTACGTTTTATTCTCTGCAGTTTATAAAAATTGTAGTGGAGAAAACAGAATTTCATTCTAGTGAAAAATGTACTCCTATTCACTTCAGATGTAAAACCCATCACTGCTCTCAGCAGTGAAACAGAAGAAAATAACAGCTTCGAAAGTGAATAGGGGCAGAGGAAGGATATGTCAACTCTCTGGTTTGCAACTGCAATCTAATGATGTATCTTCCATCTTCCTCTAAACGAATACTTATTGGTATTTGAGTCATATTGTTTGTCTAGAGTTAATTTTATAGAAGATATAACTATATTAGACAAATGCCTTTGCATCAGATTTTTTTTTTTTTAAAATGAACAGGTCTGAAATTTTGTTATGATGTGTTACCTCTTTGAAGAAACAATCTTATTTAGGAAGTGACAATGATCTAACCTTCCTTCCTCTTCTCTTGATGTAAGTAGACTTTTGCATTTTCTCTCTCAAGTTTCTCTGCGATTAATGCTTTTAGGACACCATATTTTTAGTATGACGATAGTCTTTGCAGAACAGTGATAGTTTTCCTCAATATGCTGTAAGCATTAGACAAATGGAAGGCCACTGCTACAATGTTTACAAATTATAGAAGTTTATACATAGTGCAAGTATATAAAACTGCATATAAAACAGTTTTTCAATTTGAGGTTGGAGGAAAAGAAAGTTAGATGCACATGGCAGATTATCTAATGAATTTCATGCATATTATCAGATACATTTCTATTCAGCTAAAAGCACTTGCTATATATAAGGAAAAGAGTAATCATTCAATCAAAGGAATTGCAAACACATTTGCTGGTGAATTATTTGACTCAGAAATTAATGCTTCCAGTAAAACGCCTAGCATTCATTTCTTCTTTTTTTGTGTGTTTGGAAAGAATCCCAGAGGCTAGTTATGATGGAACCTGAACAGCTCTCTTTATTTACATAACACTTACTGCACACAGCAGGAATAGAGACTTCTCCTTCCCTACCAATATCTCTCAATCTTGGGGAGACTACCTGCCGAGTCTACATATTTTAATAAGGAAATTCCATAGCAAAAATTTTTTCAGTTTCTACAGTTAAGGATAATCAAACAATTCAGGAAAAATCCTAAATTATTAATTTATTAAAAGTGAGGGATAAAGGTGATAATAGAGGAAGGGATAGAGAACAGGATGAGGGATAAAGGTGGCAGTTGGGAGTTTATTGTATTCAAGTACAAGCAAAATTCATTGTAATCACATCAAGGAGATGGATGTTGTCCATCCTAGGACTCTGAAAGAAGTACTGGTACGTTAATTTAGTAGCTTTGCAGAAAAGAATTTTCATATAGCTAATAACACTGACAAAAAGAAATGAAGGTTAAGGTCTTGGAATCAATAAGCAATTTGGTTTAACATCAGTGGCAAGTAAGGCTTTTAGCAACATTTTACTGAAAAGAATAACCAAGGCAACAAATAAACATGAGAGAAAATGCCACATGATTTAACTAATATACACTGGGCAAGACCAAATTGCTATAATATTTTAATAAGAAAACAATTTATACAGGAAAGAAATGCAGATTTGGCCTTCCAAATAAACTTACTGAAGTTCACCTGACTAATTAAACAGGTTTAACACAAAAATCCAAGATGGTTAAGGAACTGAATGAACAGAAGACAAAAAAAAAATCTGTTGTTTTGAAAAGGAAATGATTCTTTGAGCTATTATCTTATTATATCTTTAGTAATGACCAGGATACTAAAAGTAGGATGCTAGAAACTGAGGATGAATCAAGCACTTTGTTGACATGGGAAGATCAGAATATCAAACAGAAGGTCTTTGGTGACTTTGAGCACCAAACTCATAGAAAAGTAATGAATGTGGCTCTGAGCTGGCAGTACTATTTAGCAATGGTAGATGCAACCCTACATCATCAGTATTCAGAAAAATTAATTCTAAATCAGAACCAGCACTCAGAGGATTATCAGGATGACCAGGAGAAAAAGAAAAGTTATCTTTCTAAAGACTGCTTGTAAAATGAAAGTTAAGCTATCTGCATATGAGCTGAGTTTCTATCTTATACATTAATTCATGGATCTTGTCATTAGTCAGTGGAGCCTCTCTTGACAGTAATAAAAATTTAGATGCCAACTTGCATTGTAGATATCTAAATATAGATGTCTCAACCTAGGTCATGATACCCTAAGGCATCTCCAGTTGCACTGTGTTTATATGTTGGTAACCGACTCAACCCCACATTGTAATGTCAGAGAAAGGATTACGGGATATAGAGTGTGCTAACGATGGTAGTGGTAAGGACCAAGTATGGTGCCGGTTTTTGAACCTGGATGCTGCTCTCAGAAATCAATTAACCACAGGCTTCCATGCATACTGAATGCCCACGAAGCTAAAAAAGTTTGATTAATAATGAAAAGGGCCAAATTCAAACTGAATGTGAATTTCAAAGGGTATCTGGTATCTGTGCATATTACACACTTCCACTGTGATTTTATCTGAAATAGTGCAGCTATTGGCCGTCCTGTTTGCAAAGCCCGTGGTTTTCCTGTCCAGAAAATCAGCAAGTTTGGAAATCTATATTAGTAGTGTTTCTACAATGTCAACTTTGGTAATGACAGCATAACCCACTAATTTGGTTGAGAATTGTTACAAAACTGTAAAAGCATAAATGCTGGACGTAATCTATAACAGTATGAATTTTCTTTGTTAAGACTTCAGAATTGGACTTAGATTGACATAGGAAGACTGAAAAATCCTCAGTAATTATAGTTTTCATGCAACACTTCCAACTGTTTTCAAAGTAAGTTTTCACTGTAAAAATATTTACAATCTGTTGAGTCAAAGCTATTGTGCAGCAGAAACACTTAAGACTGGAAACCTTTTTAATGTATCTGTTTAAACAAAAATACATCAGATTACACAGCTTGATCATTCCATCAATTTTATTTATTTTTAATCAATAAATCATGTTGGAAGGAGGGTAAGATCTCTAATAGGGAATGTACTAATTGATCTGGAAGGATGAAAGCTCATATTGTTTGCATATGCGATACTGGAAAAGTGAGCGGAAAAGTATTATCTGAGATCAAGTGTCTGTTGAGTAGCTGGTGAATGGAAATTAGGATCATAAGAAATGCAGGATCTTTGCTTAATAGACGGCATCCAGAAGTACTTTATTTGGCATCCAGAAATACCTTCGAAAAATGAGTGCTGTCTGACAGTGAGTAAAACTGCTATAGGCTGAAGATGAACAGGGTGGAAGGCAGGGGTGAATGAAAAAGTTCTGGTTCCTTCAGGCATGGTGTGGTGTCACGAAAAGAACGGAGTACGATACGGCATTTCAAAGTTGCTCATATGAGAAGTACTAGTGTGACAGGATTTTTAAGAAGTTTCCTTTACTGCACAGTATTCTCATTGAAAAGTAGCTATTTTTTTCATCCCTGCTACACATAACACTTTTGAGATTGACTGTAATCTTTTGTCTTGTTCTGAGGGGAGAGAGACAGGAAATGGGACATACAGTCATCATTGTCTTGATGTATAAACCATATTCTGCCTGCCCTAGTGCTGATGATTTTTTTTTCCCTTCCAGTAATTCTTAAGAATAAATGAAATCTATTACCAGTCTGGATCCTCTTACTGCTCCACTGCCTTACAGACAAAATAGTCTTTTGTTGACATCTGGTACCAGCAACTAAGGAAGTTCTCAGATATTATCTAGACCCAACAGAGGTCACACTGATTTAGATGGTGGCAACATCTCAGCTTTCTTTATCACCAGTGGTAGCTTTACCCTGACATTCCAGGGTCAAGATTTCACATTTGTGCTTCCTATCACATCTAAAATCAGTGAGCAGAGACTTCCGTCAAGATTAAGATAAAAAGAAGGTGAAAGTCTAACTTTGATTCTTTTTTATCATTCATAATGGATGCTCACAAGTAGATGTACTGATAGTGTGGCTAGAATTTATTTAAAAGTCTATGACAGACCCTGGAGTCTGTACACTGGACATGATGAGCAGCTGAAGACAGTGAAAGTTACAATTATTAAACAACCTTCAGGAATTCAGCCAGGATTTAAAGTGGTAGATAGAGCTTTGTCTGGATCATAGTAGAAATGAAAGCTAGAGAGCTTACACCTGGAATTTTACATTCTTTAAGTAACAGTTATAGAGTTAAAAAACTAGAGGCAAATTGCATGGACATTTTCTTTTCGGGGAAGATCTGGTAATGAGTAGCAGCAGTTTGATTAGGCTGCATGCATGTTTGCCTTTCTATATTCTTAATTCATCTTTTTGTGCATTTGACATTATCTTTCATATTAAAGTTAATTTTTATAGGGCTTTAGAAGAATAATCAAAGCAATCAGGGAAATGTTAATGAAGAATTTAGCGAAGAGTTAGTGAAAAGCTTTGCAAACTTCAGCTCATAGTAACTGGCTAAAAGAGAAGTGATTAAGTTATTGAAGTGGTCAGAAATTTTGTCCTCCACATTTCTCATTGGGGTCTTAAAACAGGAGTATGAAGTTGGTTTGTCTCCATTTTGGAAATAAGAAGTTTTTAGATGCAAATTATGAGAAGCTGCATTGACTCATTTAGCCTGTGGTCTTTCACGGTATTCTGATCTGCACAATCTGTCATTTCACATTAGCCTGGATATGGGATCTGTCAGTATGCTTTAATGTAGATTACAGAGAATCTAGACAAGTGTTTGTAAATAGTTGAAATCTTTATTTCTCCTTGAATGACTGTGAGCTCTCCCTTTTCCCCTTTCTTTCTCTCACTGTTTCATATTAGAAGTACGAGCCTCTAAATCTCACAGAAAATGGATATGACTTATTGCTATAGTAAAACCACTGAAGTAACCAGAATGCCATCTACTTTATATAAATTTTTTATATTATCACACTAGATAGAGTCTTTTTTATTTAAATATTGTTGACCTAATTAGGAACAAGACTATGTATGACTCAGTCCCTTGGCACAACATGAAATTTGTTGGATTTTCTTCTCTTCAGATTTTCAAATGTTTATAACTTGCAATTCCTATGTGTGACATCCTAGATCGTTATAATATGCTAAGGCTCATCAGTAATGTACTGCAAACTACTCCCAACTCTGCTTAATCTAATCTATGCAAACTGACTTCAGGCAAGTTTTTCAAAGGAGCCTCTCATTTTGCCCTTGCCATTTGCTGCACAGTAACGCTTGTGCATGAAAATAGACCTTGCCAGTGCAAATGGTGTCCACATATATAAATATAATTTTAAGTGGCTGACACTAAAAGTCAACTTTTGCTAACAAGTGTAGCTTCTGTTGTAAGTACAGGCAGTAAGCACGATTTCTCCAGTACTGCTGAGCAGTAGTGGTTGGAAGCTACTGATAGAATTAACATGGTCTCTTTGAGTGCCTTTTTCTTTGTACTAGTAGGTTGGTCATTACTAATTTTAATGGTTCTTCTTATTAATGTCTCAATTTAGACCCATATTTAGCACATATTTAGCTTTAAAGACTCTATTAATAACATTGAAGCTGATGATGTAAAGGTGCTTAAAAATTAGACATCTGTTATGATATTATACTTAATCAGAGCCTAAGAGTAAATGGAAGAGAGGTTCCAATCAGTAGTCTATTACCTATGCAAAAACAAATAAAATAACCTTTTAAATTATTCTGATTTTCACTGGTACACTCAAGTGAGAGATATCAGTTGATACATTTTGAAAATCTAACATCATGTCACTAACTGGAGCCTTGACATTCTGCTCAAATATTTTGCCCTAGAATAAATTCGGTCTTGTATAAAGAAGAAGAACTGGCAGAACTCAGAAGCAATCTCAGGAAAGGTGCTCCAAAGAGCAGGGAAGGCAGTTTAGGGTTTTTCTACTATGCAATTGAGTCCAAACTTTCTTTTAAAAGCTTCTAAAGATAGATTGGTTTTAAGATGATATATCTCTAAATATGCTAAAATGATGAAAATAATATTTTCTATTATGTACAATCCTCATTGTACTCTTGATCCATTTACAATTAAAATCTATTTGAATATTTTAATAAATCAAATTTATTTCTTGTGTTTTACACATTATTTCAATGTCAGAAGCATTCTACTGCTTAGAAAAAGTTCTTATTTTTCAAGAAAAAGCTTTTATCATCATAATACATTTCTCCAGGTTCTTAGGTGACAGCAATGCATTATTAACTTATCCTTTTTTCCCAGAAGCCTTAAAATAATAAAGAGCTTGTAGGACTTGTAGGATAATTTTCCCAGGAAAAAGAAATATAGATCAGAAACCTTTAGTTACTTTAAGATATTTCCATATTTCAGTTGTTAGCTAGAAGGACAACATTAGTACTAGAAAGCAGACTTGATATGTAAGAGGGAAAATACAAATAGACCTGGTAGACAAGGGGGCAGATTTAGACAGTGTAAAGTGACATAGTTGCATGGTACATGGATCTACTTTAATTTATACTGGGTGAAGACACAGCTCCAAATAGCCAAACCATGCTATGTTTGAAGTGCTGACATTAACTTCAGCAATATGAACAGTAGAATTATTTTCATATTGTCCTGCAGCACGAGATGCTTTAATTTCATTGAAATGAGTTTCTTTCAAATTTAAGAGTGTTAAATGGATGTTTACATGACAAGTTTTCATGGGCTTAGGGCAGCAATCATCTAGCTAAAGCATTATTATTGTAAGCTTTGTAATAACATCCAGTCAGATGGAACCTGTTTTCCAACATTGATTCATGTTCCATAGCAACAGTACTAGAATACTAACTGCAGGTGGTATTTCCATATAACACAGCAATGAAGTTTTCTCTATCCCACCTTCTTGGAAAATTATTTTGTTATAGAAACTGTTTGTTCATTTTTGCGACTAGAAGAAAAGAGATGGGAAGATGAGATGGACTGACCATTCTTGCATTAGACCTAATGCACTCAGAAAAAAGAAAGAAACCAGTCTAGGCGGTGATATGTTAATATACATTGTTTAAGACTATTCTGATGAAGTTAATTGTTTTCTATTCTTTAGTGCTCTCTCTGTTGTGTACACTGTATTGTGTAATACAGTGTAATACAAATATGCCAAATATCTTTTTTTTCTCTAGATAGATTTATCTAGGCATACACACACACACACACACACACACACACATATGTATAATATAGATATATACATATATAAAACATCCCTGGGACAAGATCTATTACATACATGTGCTAGGTATTATGATATTCAGTTATTTAGCTATTGTAGAATGCCATAAACCCCCGAAAGATACCAAGATACCAGAAGCTGAAATGGATGCTGACTGCTTGTTAAGGACTGCTGAAAGCTGGGTATCAAATTAGCAAGACAACTGGGAATCCACCCAAATTAGACAGCAAGAAGCGCTGAAAAGGATTAGGGCTTAGATTCATGCCTTGATATAATGCATCCAAACACTCCCAAAACATGAATCAACCCTTTTGTGAAGGGTTATAAAAATACGTCTAACTAAATTCTAAAGCCAGTAGCTTTCTTATATTTTGTAAAAGGATTGATTTAACCTGTGAATGCAGACATCTTGAAGGAAAGAGAGACAACCAGTTCAGTGGTGATGCAGTTAATGGCATCGGCCAAGTACAAAAATATTTCTAGATTGTAGAAATTGTAAATGGGATTTTGCTCAAAATGGGCTACGGTCTTATTATACTCCTGACAACAGTTTTCAGGTCAGCTGCATTCATTTAATATTCTAGGAGAGAATTTGGTACTACGGCTTGAAAACTGAGTAAAACAAGCTCTATTTTTTTCTAGTGTCACAAGGTGAAATATGGTCTTTTCAACTGGGAAAAGGGCATTAAAAAGATACGTCTTCTTTGCAGAGAACTGTGTTACCACTAATACTAAGGGTGAAAAGGGTAAAAAGTTCTTACTGGCAATCAGTCTATTAATTAAGACCTTAAAAACTTCAGTTTAGTTTGGAGTACCTTGCACTTTACCCATGACTCAAAAGATTATGACTGTAACTTGTAATAACAATTCAGTAGGAAGTGCTTCTCTTTAAAAGTGACAAATCTATAGCTGTTTCATTATGCATAAAAGAGAACAGATGGAATTAACCTGGTAACGTATGTTATGAGCAATAGAGCATAAGAAACAATAAAAATGATAAAATGAGAAAAGGTCAGTGACTGAATCTATGCTACTCTGCTAGGTTGCTCCCAAAGATCATTCTTGTAAAGGTATTCCAGACCGGAGTGCACCACCATGTACAGTGAGATGGTCACAGACCTTCTCAGCAGATATATGCTACGTGAAACAGGGGGTGCCTTTAGATTTATGCCATTTGCTTTACACATGAAAAGAGGCTTTGCACAGCCTCCGCATCCTGCCTCTCAACATCCATACCGCTTTTGCCATGTGGGCATGATGTGATTGTCACGTGCTCCAGAGAGAAGGACAGGGGAGCCAGCAAGAGCCAGTGAGAAGCAGATGGGGAGAAGATGCGAGTGCTAATGTTATGATGCCAGATGACTAGGTCATTTCAAGGATTTACAGTGCTCTTGCTGCTGCTAACCACAAGTTCCCTGATATGGGGTGTAGTGCCGCTAAGCTCACATGTATTTTTCTTGGTAAGTCTGGCTGCATAACGTTACAACCCACTGATGGGACCACACATTCCCTTTGATACAGACGATCAGTTGCTAAAGTCAAATTGCTAATTTCCATATGTAGACTGTCATTGCCATGGTGCTGTGCCGGCAGCTGGCGGTGGCCTTTGGGGAGCAGCGTCCCAGGCTCCTTTTCTGGTTCAGGGGTGGATTGGTGTGTAAATCCAGCCACGCCAGACCTGCAGACTGCAGTCACAGCAGATGGGCATCATGGCAAAGTCTGTACTGCTGTAATTGCAATGGAAAACTTGAATGCCAAAAACTGGCAGGTGTTTGCTGTCTGAGATATCCAAGGCACCACTGTGGCATTCATGAGGCACAGAAATCTGGAAACTTACTGCCTAGCCTCATACTAACAGCCTCACTAGACATGTATCTTCTTTCACTGATAGTGGTGCAAGAGCATGTTCCTATCTTCTCCTCACCTCAGTGACATAATTTCCTGTGATTTCCTAGATTCTATTTTGCTCCCTTCCATCTTTTTTCTCCTCAGTCTTCCTTCCCTAAAGTTCTTTTCCTGCACAAAGCAGCATGCTATGACTTTCAACTATTGTTCCACCTCTCTAATTACAGAATCACAGAATCACAGAATCGTTTAGGTTGGAAGGGACCTTATCTAGGTTATCTAAGGTTATTCCCTAACCTTATCTAGGAAGTGCATTGTTAATAATAACAGCATGTCTAATGACATAGAATATAGAAAATGGGGCAAAAAAGAGGCTGTGTCACTGCTGATAACCCACTGCCTGTTAGATAGTTGTGTCATAGCATTATGCAAATTAACTCATTAGGCATTGTTTAAAAGCTAGGAAGACGTCTTGTACCATTTTTCCAATGGAGGTTTTACTCCTCTGTTAATTATAATCCTAATTTCAAAATAAAATTTATAAATGGACTTCTTACATCTCTTTTCCCAGCAATAACACAGTCCACTTAGCTCTCCTTCCCCTTCCTCTCCCCCTACTGCTAACCACATGCTCGTCTCCAACTGTGCCAGCTAGAAACAAGCACATCTACTTTTAGCTTCCTTTTGGTAAACCAAACAACACAATTACTTGAGGTGTCCTGTCCAGCTGAGGCTTCACCAATGTCTTGCTCACTAATAATAATAATTTAATACTTCAGTAGATGAACGCTTTAACTGATATCTATCTCTTCCTACTGTAGTCTTGAATTACATTTATCTTTCTAAAGCTACTTCATATTGGTGGCTACTAACTATCCTATGATACCCTGACAAATACATATTTTCTAATTGAGGCAATTACAAGACAGAGAACATAATTTCTTATTATCAGTATCTAAATGCATGGTATTGTACTTTTCCTTTACTTAAGGCCTTGGGCTCATCACCTTTCCTGTAGGAAGCTTCAATTCTTTTCTGTGTTGATTTTGCCTTATAACTTTGTATCATTATTAAGGTTTTTTTCTGTGCTTTCAGTGAAATATTAGTGGTCATACAGAGGCTGAGGAACTCAGTGAACAGCTTCTCTTCCAAAGACTGCCTGTCCTTTTTTTGTTTAGGAGTAATTGCATAAACTCATCACAGGCTACTCTCAGTTATTTTGTTTGTTTTCTTCTGCAACTTGATTCCCACAATTTTGGTTATGTAGTGCCTCAGCTTTGAAATGTGGGCTAAAGGATAACTGTTCAAACCTTGCTTTTAGCCTGGTGTTTTGTGCCCACTTCTGAAAAGCTGAAACCATGAACTCTAACCTTTGGAGCAGCTTAAGGCTAATTCAAGGATGAATGCTCTAAACATGAAGAATCTCTTTCCCTTTCTAAGCCTCAGAATTCAACTTGATGTTTCGAATCGCCAGTGACTGATGTGAAGCTGCCATTGACTTATGTCCCATGTTGCTTATTATAACTGTATTAGAAGCTTATATAAATGTAGAAAGCTCCCTTCTCAGGTTGGGGTGATGACAGGACGAGTATTTATCAAAGAGGCTTCTGCTTTCTATATAGCCACACACCTCACTTCTACACACTGAATTATTTTCTACAGGTTTTCCAAGGTACTTTGCTCTCTTTTTAATGATTGTACCAATATGCTCTGAATTATTACGCTAGGCTAGGTGACTGCTTCTCAGGGACCTGGCAAAGCTAAGCTAGGCATCTAAAGTTAGTGGTATGAAGGTGTCCTTAAAGCATATAATGACAGATGGCCTCTGTTTTGTCTATCATTTTGCAGTTTACTATGTCATTGTCTCTTCTTCCCTCTCTTCTGCAATCTGGGAACAGTTACATAGTCAGGGGTCAGAGGGAATGAAAATAAAGAGATTTTTGCTAGGAACCGAGATAGGAGTACATACAGTTTCTTGAAATGTGATGAAAGAGTGCTGAACTAAGGACAAACCTGAAGGGAAGAGTGAACCTTACAAGAACACAGTGGATGAAGATTTTTGCTTTGTGAGTCTTTTCTCAGTGTGTATCTCCAAGTTTGCTTTCTTTCGGAAACATTCCTTGTTCCTATTTCACTTCAAATAAAACGTAGATCCTATGGTTCAAAGATTTTTGGTGCTTTAGGGGTGCTCACTTGGATGAAAAGTTGCAAACTTTTCAGAAGTCTGGCTGACTCATGCTCCTGACACACATATGTGCATTCCTGCTGAACTGAGATTGCACCATCAACCTCACTCTTTTTTTTTTTTTCCTAATTTTTGAATGTTTGAACTTGTAACCCTTGCAGTGCTCTTCATGTGCCTGCCTGGATATGATTACAGCATTATTTATGAACTGCACAAAAGTTGAAGAATGTAATGAAAAAATTACCTTTCTTCCAGGGACATTCAGCAAAAACAAAGACTTGTGTCTTTGTGTGGAAGGTTCAAATCTGGTAACTTCTGGTATTTTTTTCCAGATTTCCAGAACTACATGGGTTTTGACAAAATTTTAAATACATTTCTAACAGAATATATCAGAAAGCAGTTTTAAATATTCAACATTTTACAACATTAGACATAGAGAAAACACAAAACACCTATACTCTGGAGAAATCTAAGCCTTAAAAGCATTTTGGGTATTCAGCCTAAGTACTCAGTATGAGTACTCAGGGAACTACAGTTACCGAGGGAACCACAGGCCAATCAGCCTCACCTCCATCCCTGGTAAGGTGATGGAACAGTTCACCCTGGATACCATTTCCAGGCACATGAAGGAGAAGAAAGTGATTAGGAGTAGTCAGCATGGATTCACCAAAGGGAAATCCTGCTTGACCAACCTGATAGCCTTCTGTGATGGAATGAGTGGCTGGGGAGATGAGGGGAGAGCAGTGGATGTTGTTTCCCTGGACTTCAGCAAGGCTTTTGGCACTCTCTCCCATCACATCCTCAGAGGCAAGCTCAGGAAGTGCAGGCTGCATGAGTGGATGGTGAGGTGGATTGAGAACTGGCTGGGTGGCAGGGCTCAGAGGGCTGTGATCTGTGGCACAAAGACTAGCTGGAGGCCTGTAGCTAGCGATGTCTGCCAGGGGTCAGTACTGGCTCCAGTCTTGTTCAATGCATTCATCGATGACCTGGAGGAAGGCACAGAGTGCACCCTCTGCAAGTTCGATGATGATACAAAACTGGGAGGAGTGGCTGACACACCAGAGGGCTGTGCTGCCATTCGGAGGGACCTGGACAGGCTGGAGAGCTGGGCGGAGAGGAACCTCCTGAAGGTCAACAAAGGCAAGTGCAGGGCCCTGCACCTAGGCAGGAATAACCCCATGCACCAGGACAGGCTGGGGGTTGACCTGCTGGAAAGCAGCTCTGCGGAGAAGGACCTGGGAGTGCTGGTGGACAACAAGTCAAGCATGAGGCAACAACGTGCCCTTGTGGCCAAGAAGGCCAATGGTCTCCTGGTTTGCATGAGGCAGAGTGTTGCCAGCAGGTGGAGGGAGGTGGTCCTGCCCCTCTCCTCAGCCCTGGGGAGGCCTCACCTGGAGTACCGTGTCCAGTTCTGGGCTCCCCAGTCCAAGAGAGACATGGCACTCCTGGAGAGAGTCCAGCGGAGGGCTACAAAGCTGATGAGGGGACTAGAGCACCTCTGAAAGAGCTGGGCCTGTCCAGCCTGGAGAAGAGAAGACTGAGAGGCGATCTCATCAATATGTACAAGTATCTGAAGGGAGGATGTCAAGAGAACGGGGCCAGATGTGGTGCCCAGCAACAGGACAAGAGGCAGTGGGCACAAACTGAAACACCAGCAGTTCCATCCGAATATGAGGAAAAACTTCTTTCCTGTGAGGGTAACAGAGCATTGGAATAGGCTGCCCAGAGAGGTAGAAGAGTCTCCTTCGCTGGAGATATTCAATATGCCATCTGGACAGTGTCCTGGGCAATGAGCTCTAGAGAACCCTGCTTGAGCAGGGAGACTGGACTAGATGATCTCCAGAGGTCCCTTCCAACCTCAACCATTCTATGATTCTGTCATTCTGTGAGAATGGCATGAAAAAAAAAAAGAAAATAATATATTATGATCAAGGATAGAGTGTTTAAAAATTAATTTGAGAGGTTTTATTTGACCAAGCCTTGGTCAAAGGCACACAGTGTGTTACCTCTTCCCGGTTAAAATTTAACAAATAAATAGTGTTAATCATGTAAATTTATCTAAATATTGCATAACTCTGAAAGAGAAACGGGATTTGGAAATGCTGCTGAAGCATTATTTTCATGTGCAAAAAGTCTGACGGGAAAAAAGTCATCAAAAAATATCAAATATTAGGAATTTAAAAGGATTCCATTTAGGTTAAGTTTGTGTTTACGGAGAGATACTCATTGATTCTTATTTCATTCAAGGTAATATGCTTCTCCCTAATTACTGTATTATAGAATTACCATTTTCATCTTTTTAAATGCCAGATGAATTACTCACCATGTCTACACAATGAATATCTTGGCAATTAAATAAAGACCTGCCTCTCACTGTATGTTGTTACACCAGTTCTTGGTCTTCATGTTGGGAGACTAGCCATGAGATATCATTTCATTTGGTTTAATTAATAGGAAACAGCTAAAATGCAATTCACAAATGAAGAAATTCAATTTAAGGGTTCATAAGCCTGCATGAAGAAAGCTAACACATAGATAACTACACTTGTAAACATACCTGCTTAAAATGGAAACAAGATGGATTACTAAAAATATCTTGCTAAACAGACATTTATTTTCGTCCAAATTTACTGTTTTCAGCTCCGGAACCTGCGGAGGAGCTATATGTTTTTTCCACACATGAAAATATTTTTTCTAATTCTTACACTATATCTTCGTTTGTCATTCCACTATCACTCTGGATCATATACCACAACAAATTTGAGCCATTTGAGCCATGGCCATTTCCATACAGATAGCCAAAACACAAAATAGAGCATTTATGACAGCCTTATGTTTTCACTGACTTTCCAATGGCATGGGAAGACAGTCTGCTTAATTTACATAAGGCTTACTGAAACTTAAAAAATTTTTTTTGAACAAATCTGAACCAGCAGATTGCATTTGCGTTGATTTCATTGGTTTGTTATGTAGTTTCAGCATGTTTGGTCTCAGAACCAGTAACCTACAAGAGGATTTACTATCCTGAGAGTTAAATCCATAGGAGGAGCTTCTGCAGACAGACAGAATTTCACTAGTAAGGGATGCAATGCTTCTACTTTGGGGTACACAAATAGGGTACACTCCATCACTTGCATAGGCATTTGACAGGCCTTCTAATATTATCAGAATATGTTTGAACTCAGTGCATATGGAGACTTAATTTACTCATGTGCCAGAGCACAGGAATTTGGATGTATACATAAAATATGCCAGTACAATTTGAAATATTTTTTAATTTTAAAATGTGGAAGAATTTTCTCCTAATACATGCTTTCCAATTGGATAAAAGATTAAGAATGATGTATTCTCAGTAGTAGTTGTCTTACTTCAGGAAGGTCTTATGTCACAAATGTAATAAATACTTCCAATTTTTCTTTTTTCTGTTTCTACCAGTCTTCCACAAACTCTCATTTCCTCAATTTCAAACGGGTAAAACAATGACAATTAAACCACCAACATACGATCACTGTTGCATCATTATTATAACCAGCTACGACATTTCTGAAGAATTGCAGCTAGATAAAAGAGCTTGACACACAAAAGTTCTATGATGCATATAATAAAGATATGCTGAAGCACAGTGGGTAGCATAGCGGTAATGTATTTAACTGAGTGCTATAGAGAGAGCTCTGCTGCTTTCGGTGAAACTACAGACTCATCATATTCATGGACATGGCTTGTTGTCATAGACATCTGATTACCTTTAATATTACAAAAAGCTCTGCTTCCATCCCACATAGCGCTTCTATTTTAATTTGTATCTAATATTGTTCCTTAATGCTGCTTTTAGGAGGAAAGGTAAAATATTTTCCCTTTGACACACCATATCCCATGAAAACTAACATTATTGTTTTTCTAGTCCAGTCAGATCAAATACATGGCATTCTGCTTCTATTTAGTAGTCTTGATAGCTGTAAAACATTAGAGCTGGGAGTCAGCTCATATACCCTGGAAAACTACTGATGGAACGATATTATGAGCATCATATTCTTTACTGTCTTTGTAACAAACAGAGAACTTTGTAAAAGTAGCTCCAATATATTTTGCAGTCCTTCATGTGGTAGCTATGGCAGCGGCTGGCTCTATTTAACCATGACTTCTCCTCTCAGTCTTCTCTTCTCCAGGCTGGACAGGCCCAGCTCCCTCAGCCTTTCTTCATAGGAGAGATGCTCCAGTCCCCTCATCAGCTTTGCAGCCCTCCGCTGGACTCTCTCCAGAAGCACCATGTCTCTCTTGGACTGGGGAGCCCAGAACTGGACACGGTACTCCAGGTGAGGCCTCCCCAGGGCTGAGGAGAGGGGCAGGATCACCTCCCTCCACCTGCTGGCAACACTCTGCCTCATGCAAACCAGGAGACCATTGGCCTTCTTGGCCACAAGGGCACGTTGTTGCCTCATGCTTGACTTGTTGTCCACCAGCACTCCCAGGTCCTTCTCCGCAGAGCTGCTTTCCAGCAGGTCAACCCCCAGCCTGTCCTGGTGCATGGGGTTATTCCTGCCTAGGTGCAGGGCCCTGCACTTGCCTTTGTTGACCTTCAGGAGGTTCCTCTCCGCCCAGCTCTCCAGCCTGTCCAGGTCCCTCCGAATGGCAGCACAGCCCTCTGGTGTGTCAGCCACTCCTCCCAGTTTTGTATCATCATCGAACTTGCAGAGGGTGCACTCTGTGCCTTCCTCCAGGTCATCGATGAATGCATTGAACAAGACTGGAGCCAGTACTGACCCCTGGCAGACATCGCTAGCTACAGGCCTCCAGCTAGTCTTTGTGCCACAGATCACAGCCCTCTGAGCCCTGCCATCCACTGTCTTCATAGTACAGCAACTTCAGATCATGAATTCAGTTATGCAATAACTAAGAATGTCCCATAACACAGCTATTTGTTAAAAGTATTTTTTAGCTTTCTATTAATTAATGCATCACAGGTAATACGTACAAAGCAATACATGTTCCTATATAAACAAATAAAACCTTATGCACTTTATTTTAAGAAAGAGAAGGAAGATAGAGATGGGTTTTATTGTAATTCCTAGTTTTAAATATTTGTGATTAATGCAGATATATGGGGTGTGATCATAGAAATAAGTTTCTGCATTTGTAGGACATATATTTTATCTCTAAGAAACATCAAAGAATTTTGATTCCAAAGCAGCTATCTAGTTCACGCTCAAAAAAAAGGAGGAAAAGAAAAAGCTGTCTCCAGAATCCCAGTGTCTTCACGATTTAACTAGAGATGAATAAGAACTATACTACTGCATAAGAAATATAAAAATGCCACTGCAGAAAACTGATGAAGTGCATTTCCAGATATGAAAATAGAACTGCTGTCTTTTTTTAATATTTTAAGTAAAAAAAAAAAAAGTACTATTCAAAGACTAAGTGACCCAATTCAAACTCCCAACAGTGATATGTAGATGATTTTGCCAGATCCAGCTGAATAACTGAATAAATCATTCTTACAAAGTTAACTTAGAGTCATCTCAGAGACATCTACGGGTACAGAAGAGTGCAGTTGTAGCTGCATGGATAATGGTGATGAATATGTCACATACTGACATCAGAGGAATCATAAGCAGTAATGAGCAAAGGACTAAATCTTATAGAACATAAAGGAATATATCTAATAAAGTGGATGTTAGACACAATTAAAATGAGCCCAAACAAATGATCATAAATCCAAAGGGGTAAAGTTTGGCCACTAAAAGGAAATAAAATAAAAAATATGCCACTAAAAGGAAAAAGTGCAGAAACATCAGGAAAAAGGTACGTGTTGCTTCCAAAATAGATATTTATGAAACAATCATTAACAAATGTGACTTGTTCTTTTTCTGTACTTCCTAAGTCTAGACATGTATTTAAGTATCACAAAGCTCTTAAATAGGAGAATATCTCTGAAAGTTTGACAGGTAATGAAAATTCATTCATTTGAAAAAAACAAAAGAGGCTAAACTGGGTTTATGATTATTTATTTATGTCTGTAAAATACACAAGGTAATCTATATTATTGTTTGCTCTTCAGTCTCAAAAAATAGAAAATGTATGTTAGAAATCTATATAGTAACTTAATCTCCTCTAGGATATATAGAGTTAAGTCCTACCATACTGAATTGGATATTTGGAATTTGGAATTTTGCTGATTTTGCGTAGTGGAGCCACAAAAGTACGCAAATAAATAAAAACACCTCCCTCCCACCCCTAATTTTCCTTTGGAGATTTCCATATAATTATTACTAAACTGAGCATGACTAGATTTAGGCAAGACTGGGCAATGTCAGTGACAAGCTTTCTTGGAGGCCCCAGGCTGCCTCTGTTCCTCCATCAGCATTCAACTATTTATCTCCTCCTGAAGGTCTGGGAACTACAATGTTCCTCTGTCAGTATTGCAGGATCTCCCTGAATTTTTAATACCATCCATACAGTAGGGCCAGAGATAGCTTGCTTTTCCCTCACTGTCATCTGAAGGCAAGGGAATGCAGCACTGCAATGTGATATCATGCAGAAGAAAAGTAGCACAAAAATTCCTTTAACCTGCAGATAATGGTTACATTTACGGAATGGCAAATGACATAATATTGCTGTGATACTTCACTTTCTTCTGTTCTTTTTTTAAAAATTATTTACCTGAGTTTACCCTTTGGTTTTGCATTTTATTTGTTCCATTAATAAAGAATGATAAAAGAAGGCTAAAAGCTTAAATCCACACGTGGTGTCTCCTGTATTCACTGTGGGTGACCTGCCAAAAGATTGCATACCAGTGCAAGCTGGTGATGATGCATCATTAGAAAACCACACCTTTAAATCTATCGCTGCTATTCATAACCTCTAATATGAAGACAATTAAGTATTTATTTAACCAGGTTTGAGTACAGATTTGTGTTTCTATGTCCTAATGCAGCTGTGGGACAGCAATAGAATATATCCTGAAGGGGACTGTGAAAAGCCCCAGCAAAATCTGTGTTTTTCTCATTTCTTTCTTCTTTGCCTCCTTCTTCCCTTTTTGAAAATTATTTCTTGTTTAACAGACATATGAAGAGTGCAACACTTTGTCTGAACTCGTAAGTTTTGTTTTCATAGCCATAAAGGATGGATTCCAAAGATTTTCAGATGGGAAAGAAAGACACTGTATGAAGTGTTAAATTAATGAAGGAGTGGTGGGCTGAAATGAAGAGGTTTGGGGCAAACCAGAGGCTGCTTTGGATATTCAAAACCTGACTGGACATGGTACTACGTAAGCTGCTTTAGCTGACCCTACTTGAGCAGGGGGGTTGGACCGGATGGTCTTCACAAGTCCCTTCCCACCCCAACTGTCCTGTGTTTCTGTGATTCTATGATGTCTAAATCTGTAATGAGCAACAGATAACATCAAAAAATTTAATTGCTATTTGACTGTAAATAGTTCCTCATTATTCCAGTCATAATGGCTGAAGGAGAGAGAATCAGCACATATAAAAACAATGCTGCAATGCTGCTGACTCCATTGTTATAACAACATAGAAAATGGTATGGTCCATCAGACTACAGGCCTACCTAGAGCAATAGTTCATCTCTGATGGTGGTATTCAAAGAATGTTTTAGAAGAAAGGCAAAGCAATCTATCATAGTCTATTTCTAAATTCTAAATTAGAGATAAGATTAAACCCTGAAGCTCTTTTAAAACTTAATAAATATAATGTTATTACAATTTGGATTTTTTTATTCATCTAAATGTCTAATCCTTCTCTGGATCTTGCTAAAATCTTTGTTTCTGTGATACTTTATTGCAATACACTCTACAATGAAAATATCTAGAACGGAATTCTAGAATGGAACTGTAATTTACCAGAGATAATACATAGTTATTAAATATTGTTTCATCATGAAGGATCACTGCATCAGACTGTAATTACGAACACAGCTGAAAGCTCGGACAATAACTTTTTGACCTCAATTTTGTATATAGAACAGCATTTAGAAAGAGAACCTTGACTATCTTTCTAGGAATCTCAAAAATTGTGTTAGCAGTAAATGCATTTAGATATGTATAGCTAGATATATTTGTGCATGGCATATTTTTATTAAACTACATTTTGAAAGAAAGATAAATCACAACATTCAGGGTTGTTAATAAGAAATCAAAGAGAAGGGCATTAGCCAGGTGATCACGCTTCATAGTTCCCTTAATCCTTTCTTGTTGGCAATTTAGTCCACATTCATTGCTGGCAAGACATTTCATGCAGAGAAAATCTAAATCCTAACAGTAATCATCCGGGGGAAAGCTGAATGAAAAAATAATAGAAGTTGAGTTTAACATTTAATGACTTTGTGAGCACCTAATTCTTTAATGCAGTCAAGTAATATCTGCTGAGTGTCTTCTGAGTTAAAGCCGTTGCAAAAGTTTATCTATGGTTTTAACTCTGTTACAAGATAGCACTGACCATGTGAGGAAAGTAGGTGGATCCAGGTTATCAAGGGAAAAAGGTAAGAGCTAAAGCATTGATGTAGGTGGCTCCAATTTAGATGCTTCAAACAAATTCCCAGCTCCAGTTCTGAAAATCTCAACCTGAGTGTGCTTGCTAGAGTCTACTTTTCAGTTCTATTTAAACCTTCTTTTGAGACCCTTCTAATGAGCTCTCTTCCTTTTTGACCATTTCCCCCTGTTATCACCAATATTTTATTCTGAGATCATTTTTCTTTGCTTATCTTTCTGCTTCCCTGACTCTATAACTCTATGACTTAGGATTTCAAATAAAATATAGTGTACTCCACAAAATAAAACAAAATCTTTTATCATACATTGTTCATTTTGACCCCACTGTCAGCAGTATACCAGTTCTTTTTTAATCTCTAGATAAATCTCTAGAATAGAAATGCAAATGTCTTTCTGCACAAATCAGTGAAGAATATAGTAATTAACTATCTTCATTTGAATGTCCACGTTAATGACTGACAATTTATTCTCCTTCAGTGGTAGCAGAAGATTATAGTCGATAGAAAGCACTGCATTATTGCATTAAACTTGTGATTTTTCAGAGACTCACTGTATATGTATGCATTCCACCTAGAAGGTTTAGATTTATTATTTATGAATTTGATTCCTCCTTCAACATAAAATATTAAGAGCAGTTACATAAGGCACAGAGGGAAAGGATCCATTTTCCGGCCAAGATGCATACAATAGTAAAAACAAAAACAAAAACAAAAACAAAAAAACAGTGGCAAAATCTACCTTTTGGTTTAGGCTTGAAAATATTCTTTATTTCTCAGCAATAACTTTAAAAGGAAACACATTTAGTTGTTTTATCTAGCTGCTAAATTATTATATTGCTAAAAAGACTGACAGCTAAAAGTAGCATCTTTCAAGGTTTCTTTGTTTTCCTACTTTCATTATCAAGGTCATGGAGTGGGTTTTGCTGGTATTTGTCATGCTTCAGAAACACAGTGAATGCCTGATGAATAAAATCAGAAGAATGACAGGTGCATGAAGTCGGACCTTTGGAAAGGCGTATGTACTTCATTTAGTAAGGATATCAGCTACTCCCAAGGCTCGGATGACTGCAACGGAATTTGTCTTTGATCCAAGGTAAAGAATTGAGAGGAGCTAAAAGCAGCCTGCTTCAGTGCTCCCTTGCTGTCTGAAATTGTCCCTCTACAACAGCTCTTCCCCATTCATGCTAACTGATAAAGATCTTGCAACAATTGGCTAGCTTTTCCCTTCCAGTTTACAAAGAAGAAAAGAATTTAACACTGCTTGCAGCTAAATATTTCATGGTAAAAAATAAGGTGCATTGCAGGAAAGGGAAGCTCTGTTTCCTTTATAGTCTCTGGTATGTGTCTAGCAGCTCCACTTTTGATTTATTAAAAATAATTCACCTGTTCACAAAGGTACAAAGGAGTAAACCTTGTAAAAGTTTTAATACAATCATATTCAAATGGAACTCAAATTACAGACTTGGCATTTACGACCAAATCAGTTCAAAGAAAACAAAAATGAATATTTAAAACAGGAGACTGGAAATGGCAGTCCTAGGTAGTTTCCCACTTGGTGTAAGTCTCATTGGCTGCATCAGTGAACAGATGGTGAGGAATTAACGAAAGCTTTGAACCTCGAGCTATTTCTTAGAATAATTCTGTAACGAAACGCAGTGTGAGCCTGATATCCATACTGCCCATGCAGGCAGCCTAAACTCAGTGCGCCCCTATGACACCAAACCACTGCATTATTCTGCAGAATGACCGTCATATATCGTCAGATACGGTAATAGCTACACTTCTGAAAATGCAGGGCACCGCTACACAGGCAAACACTTTTGAAACTATCCAGGCGTTTTTGGCTTTGCTAGGAAGCACCCAAAGTAGAAGCAGCCAGGGAGGCTGTGCCTGATCCTGCCCTCCCCTCTTGCTCGTCTCGCAGAATCCATTCTGTGGATTCTCACGGTACCGCACGCACATTTGCTTGCCTGCATCCTCTCAGAGGGCTATTGATTAAATAGTATCAACTGTGTCAAAGGTTACGCAGTTATAAAGGAGAGATGCAGGAAAAGAGTTGCAACTAGAGCTAAATTTATAATAAATTCATTCTGTAGCATTACAGCAAGTTTATTAGGAAACGGATTGAACCTTTTTATCCAGGGCAATCCATGGCTAAATTCCCATTAACTTGGTTAGGGCCAGAACACCATTTGTTATGCACTTGAGCATTTGGTTGCTCGATGCCTTAAATTTCCTTTCAGAAACGTTTAAATTAAGAGTGGCTATTTCTATTATAGTCATTAAAAACTGAGACAAGATGAGTATGATAAAATATCTAAAACTAAAATTTCTTGTGAACTTTCTTCACAGGAAGAAATTAATCGGAATACTTTTTATTTTTCATTGTATCACCTCTCATAATACCTTTCAAGAAGACAGCAACAAGCTGTTTTGTCTAGAATTCCTCAACTGCAGTCAGGTAATTTTGAAAGTGATAAAATATGACATTAATGTCATTAATGCATGCATTTTGTAAGCAAAACAATTAAAAATAAAGCTGAGTATTAGTTAAAATTCATGGTAATTGCAAACTTTCATTAACTCTGCACAGCTGAGGACATTAGATAAAAGTCTAAGAACTGCCTGCTTTTGAATCAAGCCCCTGCTATTGACCATTTGTATGCAATTCATTATCTACTCACAGGATAGTTCATAATGTCCTCAGATCACTTAAAATTTAAATCTGTGTTGAGTTCCTTGGTTCATTATTCTATTAAAAATGAGAAAAGCAGGGGTGCTAGCTATATTGAAAGGTGCCATATTTCAGTGGCAAAAGAGAAATCTGAAATGGGTATTATTCCAAAGAAAACTGATAGAGTCAAAACAGAAGCAATCTTGTTACCACACTACTTTAGTGTAATGAAAACTGGCAGAGCAGCATCTGTTGTGCTTTAGAGCTTGAATGGAGAGATTTCTCTGCTATCTCTGATTGATGCTGGATATCCATCACTCAGTACAGAGGCTGAGCACAGCTAATGTATTCTACCAGTATTTTATTCCACCTTTATTTGACAAGGACTAAGACAAACCTGATATACGAGCAAGGTATAAAATTTGAAAGTATACTCTGGGTTTTCTTGGAGTTTTGGTTCATTTGTTTTTCAAAGAGATTTTGTTGGTTCAGGAATAACAATAAAATAGAATAACAATAAAATTAAATTAAATTATCTCAGATAGACAGTTTATGCCCAATCTCTATTAGGACTAACAGGTTATTTTGATACAGAAACAAGAGTTTGGCAATTTTACTTTGGTATGTCACACTGACGGGAAAGACATTGGAATACTGGGTAGATTTTCTGTTTCTATTTTTACATTGTAAAGAGGCAATGAATTTTTGGAGAGATTTCTGAAAAAAACTGGAAAATGAACCAAGAGCTAGGGAAAATATAGTATAGTGAAAAACTCAGGAGTTCCATCTGCTTAGTTTATTTAAAAAATTTATTTCATAAATCTTTTTATGGGGAGGGAACGCTAGGTCCTAAACCTAGGCATTCTTCATAATCTAAAAGAGAAAGGGATTTAAAGTATCAATAGCAGGAAGCTGCAGATACACAAATTAAAATGAGAAGAAAAGAGTATGTTCCAATCTTTGTGGCTGATTAGTCCCTACAAGAAAATCAAAAACAAAAAAACAAAGGAAGAGCTGGTTCTCTGTCCTTTGATGTCTATGTACTAAATCAAGGTTCCTGTCTCAGAGAATACATACTTTAGTAAACACAAGCTCTGTGATGTAGTATAGGCATCTACGAGGATCTGAGATATGGACTTCAGATTAGATTGCTGTCCCTTGTGGTTTTAATCGCTATACAACTATGAAATATTCATTTATTACATCCCTTTTAGCTCTTCTAATACTGACAAAGGAGTGTATGCTCAGCAGCCTTGGGATGTTACACTGCATTCAGCAGCATACTTCATGACCAAAGAAACTTCAGATCATTTACTGTTAAAGGGACATCGTTCAGATGATGCAGTTTGCTGTTTGAGATGGAACTATGCTTATCCCTTGAAAGCGATTAATGAGCATGTGAAAAGACAAGTTACTTCTATCATGTTTCCATGACTGCAGAAGATCACTGTTATCTGTCTATTGCTGCTAGATTTATGATACGGAACATATCAAGCTGTAATAGAATCTGTCCTGATGTAGCAAAATTATAATTCTTTCAATCGGATAGTTTCTGTCTACCTGTATAGTAAATAGCTCTTTTGATACATTACAAATTAGAGTATAGGAAGATTTGTTAGATGTTTTGAATTATAATAAAAAGCAGATCTGGACTGAACTGATAAAAGCTCCAATTTTGTTCTATTCCCCTTTGCAATAAATCACAATACAATATTCAATGCAGTAACTGAATTTGATGCCAGCATATTTTGTCTTCTTTCATAAATATGCTTAAATTTGCTGAACATGCTAATTTTGGTCTATGTAATATTTGATTATATAGAAATAACCAATACTACTAAGAAAAAAAAAATCAGATATGAAAAGAAAATCCTATTTGTTAACTAACACAGCCTTTTTGTTCACAAGAAAAGAAAAAAAAATCAGACTGTCAAATTCAACCTTAATGTAAGTTGGAGAGAGATATCTGAAGACATTGGAGCTGAACTTGCTTATATCAGAGCTGAACATGGGCACTTGTGTCTGATATTACACAATAAATCATTTACAGGTTTTCTGACTGGTAGAAAGATAGTATAGTTGTGCCTGTTCCTGTTTTTCATAGACATTGTGGAAGGATCTTATATTTAGGTAGTGAGAACATACACAACATATACAATATTTAAAAGAAAAATAACATTCAGGTGCTCATGAAACGTTTCATTCTAGATTGAGTGGAACCAGCTAACTGTCTTTTGACTGAAACAAAAACATGTCCTATGTCGACTGTGCATAGGCAGGACATACAGTAATAGAAAGCTATTCAATGAAAAGTTTCCTAGTTACCTGTTTTCTTTATTTTTCAAAGGGAATACTGTGGTGTAAAAGTAAAATCTATGCTATACATACATTTTCTAAGAGCATATATCTCCTCTAAGTTAGACACAAATTATTACTGATATAAGAGAAAAAGCAGAAAGCAAAAAGAAAGGAAAGCTAGAACATATAACATACATTGCTTTGTCACTTGTTGACTTCTTCAAAATGGCTCTTTAGAAGAAGAGGAAGTTACTAAGAACATTAAGAAGAAGATATTAAAGAGTTTTTTCTCTTTTAAGTTAAAAATAAAAATCTAATCAAGGTGAAACTCTGTCTGTATATCCCTGTTTTACCAAAAGAACTTTAGGCAAACTCTGATTTTTGATCTTAAGTAAAATTAACCTACGCATTAAAATACTATTTTAATTTTAGTTTTAGGCAACATGCAGGTATTAGGAAGTTAGTAGATCACTGTGGTATTATTTCTACTGAGGTATGATTCCCATTGGTGATAGCAGTATGGTATCAATATTGGTATGATATGACTTTTCTTGGAAACGACATAGAAACAATGAAAGTTTCCAACATTTAGGGTATAGTTTCCATTTAACATGATGTTCATCTGAACACCAATTTAAATCTTGTTACCTCTACAACTGTGGTCAGATACATTTTAACTTAAAGTTAATTGGGATCAGTGTACCTTTAAAGCAGTCAGTGCACTTTCTCATTTCTTTGCAGCAACAGAAAGCTATTTGAAGAGTGTCTTGGCATTATGCATATTTGTATCTATGCCCATTTGAGCTCACATCTGACAGGCTGTGATGGGTTCAGGTGCTGAACTGACCAATCCATCTGTTCTGTAAAAAGTGAGAGACCTGTGCCATCCGGGAACAGAAATGGTAGGAATTCTTCCTTGAAGGATTTTTTTTTTTTTTGTGAAGATAAAAAAAAATCTGTACATTGAAAGAAAGGAAGAGATAAGGTTCACAGACATATTTGTCTTCTCTCAGTATAAGCCGAAGTGAAGCATCAGATGCATGAAGATTAGTGCAGTGTCTGGTGTTCATAACAGTAAGAACTGCCTACAGGCTCTCCGCGCATAGGAAATCCAACATCAGTCAAAGGCACCAGGGGATATAACGAACCATGAGAAAATGATCTGGACAAAACTTAAGAATTGTTCACTTCCTCTGAGAAATTTACTGAAGGGGTATGAGTGCACTGCACTGTAAAATGGTGTACAGTGGCCTTTTATTAGGGGGGTCAGAGGACAAACAAGTAAATTTGGTCATGTTATTCCAGGCTATAAAATATAGGAAAAGATAACCAGAAAAAAGATGTTGGCTTGTAAGCATAATAAAATTATATTTGAAATATCACGCCAGTAGTTTGCCACCAATATGAAAAACAGAAAGAACTTCCAGGAGCAAAATGTAAGAAAAAAATTGGTTCAGAAATACTGTCACTTGGGACAACCAGTATTTTGTCTGTATGAGCTAATATACCTGTTGTAATAATTCATAATACATCAGGATCCGCAGACTGCAGAAGTAGACTGTGTCCTTTTTAGAAGACAAATGAGGGGACATAGACATTTGGCTAATATGCTGTCAATTTGTAAGTTCATTTACTGTGTTTTCAGTTCCTACTGTAGGAACAGAACAGAGACAGAATCAGTCAGGAACCATCCCAGCATATTAACTCACAAATTATGGCCAAAGATAAAATCAGTGAGCTACCAAAACAATGCTCTCCATTACCTTAGTATCTTCCCCACATGACTTCATGGCAGACAATAATTCAGTCTGCTCAGAATACTTTTTTTCTATAAGTGTATTAAAAAATCCTTAGAAACAGAAATCTCTCTATAGTTTGGGAAAACAGAAGTTTTCAGCCAACATTGCCACATTTCTATGCATAAAGTTCTAGAAATACTTGAAATTTGAATCACTTGAAAATAAAAACTTTTAAACTTGAAAATAAACACTTCTCAAGCACTTTTGGTTTGGTAACCAAAATAACCATAATGT
The DNA here is from genome assembly GCF_040807025.1 of Struthio camelus. Classification (NCBI taxonomy): domain Eukaryota; kingdom Metazoa; phylum Chordata; class Aves; order Struthioniformes; family Struthionidae; genus Struthio; species Struthio camelus. The sequence continues at coordinate 209,782,265 of NC_090942.1, forward strand.
CATATTCTTTTTCATTATATATTGACCAATACAAAATAAAACTGTTCTGTCCTATACCAGGTAGCTGTAATGATTTCTTTGCATTACATATATGGATATTAGCAAAATTCTGAAAATATGATCAGGAAAATATTTTTATAACTTGATGATGCTCTCTCTCAAATTCAATTCACTCCATTGTGACAATATGAAGCCATACTTTCTTCAAAAAGAGTACTACTGAGTTTATTATTTCTTGAAAAACAATCTCCGAACATACATCAGGCACTGTGACAACCTGGTTTGATTCAGTGTTCACTCTATTTTGAAGAAGAGGTTGGACTAGTGACCTTCCCAGGTCCTTTACAACTTAAATGAGTATATGATTCCATGATAAATTAATCCTTAAAGCCTCTGCAGAATAAATAAGCAACATTGTTCCCATCCTACTATACAGATAAGGAATCAGAAGAGTTAAGTGATTTAGCCAGGGTAATAGCAGTCACTGTCAAAGTCAGGTATTAATCCGCAAAGTTCCTCTCTGTTTATTCAGAGAGACAGTGTCATGCGCTGGCAATTTAAGAATGTTTTATGTAAAACTCAAAGAAGATAAGATTGTTTCAGATGATTACCCCCAAGTTTTGGTCTCTATCTAGTGAACTGAAACTTTGGAGTATAACATATATATATAGAACAAGAAGCAATGAAGAAAGACTCTTGCAAGGTCAAGGTTCCAGAGAATAGCTGAAAATGGTGTGAGAGATGGACTTGGAATTACCATTAGCTGGTGTTTTTTCTGTGCTGGACTTACAGAATCACAGAATCACAGAATCGTTCAGGTTGGAAGGGACCTCTGGAGATCATCTAGTCCAACCTCCCTGCTCAAGCAGGGTCCTCTAGAGCATATTGCCCAGGATCACATGCAGACGGGTTCTGAATATCTCCAGCGAAGGAGACTCCACTACCTCTCTGGGCAACCTGTTCCAATGCTCTGTCACCCTCACAGGGAAGAAGTTTTTTCTCAGGTTCAGGTGGAACTTCCTGTGGTTCAGTTTCTGCCCGTTGCCTCTTGTCCTGTTGCTGGGCACCAGGGAGAAGAGGCTGGCCCCATCCTCTTGACACCCCCCCCGTCAGATACTTATACACATTGATCAGATCCCCTCTCAATCTTCTCTTCTCTAGGCTGGACAGGCCCAGCTCCCTCAGCCTTTCTTCATAGGAGAGGTGCTCCAGTCCCCTCATCAGCTTTGTAGCCCTCCGCTGGACTCTCTCCAGGAGTGCCATGTCTCTCTTTCATACTGGGGAGCCCAGAACTGGACACGGTACTCCAGGTGAGGCCTCCCCAGGGCTGAGGAGAGGGGCAGGACCACCTCCCTCCACCTGCTGGCAACACTCTGCCTCATGCAAACCAGGAGACGACCACTGGCCTTCTTGGCCACAAGGGCACGTTGTTGCCTCATGCTTGACTTGTTGTCCACCAGCACTCCCAGGTCCTTCTCCGCAGAGCTGCTTTCCAGCAGGTCAGCCCCCAGCCTGTCCTGGTGCATGGGGTTATTCCTGCCTAGGTGCAGGACCCTGCACTTGCCTTTGTTGACCTTCAGGAGGTTCCTCTCTGCCCAGCTCTCCAGCCTGTCCAGGTCCCTCTGAAGGGCAGCACAGTCTTCTGGTGTGTTAGCCTCTCTCCCCAGTTTAGTCTCATCAGCAAACTTGCAGAGGGTGCACTCTGTCCCTTCTTCCAGGTCATTGATGAATACATGGAACAAGACTGGACCCAGCACTGACCCCTGGGGGACACCACTAGCCACAGGCCTCCAACTTGACTCTGCGCCATTCACCACAACCCTCTGAGCTCGGCCATCCAGCCAGTTCTCAATCCATCTCACTGTCCACTCATCCAGCCCACACTTCCTGAGCTTGCCTAGGAGGATGTGATGGGAGACAGTGTCCAAAGCCTCGCTCAAGTCCAGGGAGACAACATCCACTGCTCTCCCCTCATCTCCCCAGCCAGTCACTCCATCAGAGAAGGCTAGCAGGTTGGTCAAGCAGGATTTCCCTTTGGTGAATCCATGCTGACTACTCCTGGTCACCTTCTTGTCCTCCACATGCTCTGTGACGACCTCCAGGAGGAGCTGTTCCATCACCTTTCCAGGGATGGAGGGGAGGCTGACAGGCCTGCAGTTTCCTGGCTCCTCCTTCTTGCCCTTTTGGAAGACTCGGGTGACATGGGCTTTCTTCCAGGCCTCAGGCACCTCTCCTGATCTCCAGGACCTTTCCAAGATGATGGAGAGTGGCCTAGCGATAACATCCGCCAGCTCCCTCAGCACTTGTGGGTGCATCCCACCCCAGTTCTTGTCATGAATTCTGGGGAAGATTACACAAAAGTGGTAGAAAGGTACGTATTTGCTCCCTTTCCTTACAAGATTATCAAATGATCCCAGTGATTCTTGTCATAGGAGGACATTTTATAGCTGGGATGTGGCATTTCAGCGATGTCTAATCCAGTACATACATGTTTTTTTAACACGTTTGTGTTTCAATTTCAGAGCTATTCTCTATGATCAGTGTAAAATAAACCATGAAGGCAGGTTAAGTGACACTGGGTTGTTTGAAATAGTCAGTTAGATTATTATATATTCTGTATTACATAGCCCTTTATTGGAGGCATATCATGATTTATATATTTTATATATATACACACACACACGCACATGCACATGTTAAAATATGAATACATTTATATGCGTGTATATATATGCACATAGGTATATGCATAAATAGATAGACAGATAGATATCCCATTCTTTGCCCCAGAAAGTGAATGCAGAACACAGGCTTTGTCATCAACATTGACTTATTTCAGGCTGCAATATATACGGATGAGGATTTCTTTTCTCATAACATTTTTAATAGAAATTAGTGTGTTTTGCTTTGGTATTTCTGTGTGTACTATGTAAGAGGAGATCCTCTTTAGTATACAGGTTAAGCTCCTTATAAGACAGTATTGTGGTTCTTTTAATTTGTTCAATATTTCTTGAATATTTTAGGTTGTTCTCTTGAATGTAGTTGGTAAAGGTACAAGACAACTTTAGCTAAGTACTCTTGCAGTATTTAATTGTTGGAGTCGATGATGTTACATTATCCTCATTATTCTAAACAAGGGTCACATGAGTGCTTTTCTACACCAAAGATAAGTATCACAACTCAGCCTCTTGGAAATAGCTCTATTATATTCTACTTAGAAAACTTTGGAAATTAAAAATTAAAATTAAAAATATTAAGTCTGAATCTGGTAATCTAGGGGGGAACGTTAAGATCATTGCAAGATGGTGCCAGTGTCACCAAAATATTATCATTTTAGTGACTACCAATGAAAATTAAAGATGTTATAACTTGAGAGATATTTTTTTCTTTAAAATTCAACAGCCTACGACTGTTTGTTGATGAACTTGGCTCAACACCTAGAATAAAAACTATTTCCAAAAAATATCTCCACCCCATAAATTCCTTACTACTGTATGTCTTGCATTCATATCCAAAGGAGAAACTGAATATGATTAAAAGCAGAATAATAGCTGGATTGGAGTCAGGAAATTTATATTAGTGCCAAATCAATTAAAGGTTGCAGGTGTCCAGAATTAATTAAAATAAATTGCCATAAATCAGGCATTAGCTATCTAGGATGAGTGCAGAAAAAGCATAAAATAATATCAAAATAAAATAAGGTATTTTGTTTATGGTGAAATGTTGAAAAGTATCAGAAAATGTCCAAAAGATATTTCTACATAGTTTGGCAGAGTTTTCATTCTAAAATGGAAATTTTTTTTGAAGTTCTCTTCTCAAACTACATTAAAGTGTGCCTCACTTCTAGAAAGATATTTACACCAAATGACTTTGTTACAATTAATGTTCATGCCTTCTTTGTCTAAGACTAGAGATAATACAACTAACAGCCATTAAAATAATCTGAATTCTCTATTGCATACACATAAGCTCCAGTGCAGGTAACTTATATTTGCATGCACAGAGGAAATAATTATTTTATATAATCAAATATTTAAGGATTCCAGATAGTAGAAATTGTATATATAAAAGTGAGACCAAGTAAGTATGTATGAACACTTTTTTAATATTAATCTTCCTTGGTATTAGAAAAAACTGTGAAATCTTATCAGACAGACAATTCAAAGGTCAGAATAAATAATTGTTCTATAAAAATTCATACAAACCTATAAAAGTCTATCAACTAAAAATAAGGAGTTACACTTCCCTACATCTTAGAGAAAGGCTAGGAAGAAGTCAATTTGTACATCCACAAAAATCCAAGGACAGTGACGTTGCCTGGGCATGATGCAAGTCATAGCAATATTGTTTTTTCTGCTTAATGGGAGACTTCGCAAACCAAAGTTTGTGGTAAAACATATCAATTTCCAGTGATTCAAAGATCTATCTGAACATCCAACACATCAGAGCCTTGCTTCATGCATTCTCTGAAGCTAAATAAAAACTTAAATTGCAACTAAAAAAAGATAAAAGAAAAGCAGATAAAATTCCAGAAAGATAGAAGGGAGAAAGAAAGAGCGAAAAAACCAAAACTCTAGAGTCTAAAGTGTATACACACTGCTATAAATACATCAGGATGAGGAATATAATTTTAGAGAGAGAATAAATCTGATTCTCTAAACTTGCAGCTGTGAGAGTAAAGGTCTGTTTGAGGCATTGGGGCACTAAAGTCACTATGATTTGGAATTGTCTTTAAATAGAAAGACGTTTGGTCTGTGTGCAGGAATGCATTTGGATTTATTCTCACAGAAAACGGCATGTGGTGGTGAGGTCCCTGGAGATGGGATTTGTCTTAGCTTAGACACCTAACAGTGTTGTGCCTTGTCTGAAGCAGGCATTCAGGCTCTCTCTCCCTGCCGTCAGCAGACAGAAATAAGCACATCAAGGGGGCAATTCACATCTCTAGTCTCGGATGGCTTCTTCAGGCTGAATGAAGCACTCTGGCCAGTTCCGGCTTCACTGATTACCAAAGGATCAAAGACCAAGAAACCTTAGACCAAGAAAGGCTTAGACAAAGAAACCAACTTCTGGATTGCTAAAGCCTGGTGTGATCCCAAACTTCAGACTCTGCTGCGACAGAGGAACAGCAGTTGCTTCCCCGACAAAATCACACCCACGAGCATTAGGGTCATGAGACACTCTCTTTTTTGCAGTCTGAGCAGAAACAAAGGGAGATACAATGAAGAAGGTGCTGCTGCTGAACGTTTCTTTAAAACGCTTAACGATGGTGAGATCCTTTATTATATGACCACGCAGCATCTGGAAAAGCTGGGCTGGCAGGGGATATCAAAACAACTGTGGTGTGTTTCAAGTTTTCACAGACTCTCCGTTCTCATTCTTTCTAGCATTTAAATCAGGAAATGGAAAAAGAAATATAGCGTGCCTAGCATTTTTGATTAAATAGTTGCTGTGCTACATTTTAATCCTGATTGTGCACTACTCAGTCAGGTACTCTATCAATAAAAAGCATCAAATTTTATTGTGCCCTGTGACATTTTGTGAAAATTGTTTTTGTTATTCGTACTGCTTATGAATACAAAAGGGACACTTATTAGATTGACCATATAAGTTTTAAAGGCATAATATGAAATTGATCATAAAATAGATGTCAGTGTATGAAAAGAACTGATTTTGGACTACATTTTATACATTCTGTAACCTTCTAAGCATAACCATGCCTCCTTGCTGACTTTAGTATCTATTACACTGGTAAGACTGTTAGAGATGTCCGTAATGGCAGCACAATACCAACACTAGTTAACTCATGAAAATTAAGGTGCTTTTCAGGTAGGAGATGAGGTCTCTGGGTGTTTGTGGACATATCTGAAGTAGAAGATTTTGTTCTCTTGTGTTTACTTTGTGCCTGACAAAAGCCTCAATATATTAATATCACTTTAAAGAGGTGAGGAAAGCGTGGAACAGAGTGGAAAGAGTGGAACTTAAAAGGGGTATCTAAGAAGGAAGGGGTAAGAAGCATTGGAAAAAGAGGACCACCTTAGTAAGTTTAGACAAGCAGCTATAGCAACGAACTCCCTTAGTTACTAGTACTGCAAACCAAGGATCCAACATCTGAACCGCTTTTTAGGTAACTTCAACTAAAAGCACACACAATTGTAAAAGAAAAGGATGGCAGCTGAGAACATGAGAAATCAGAAAAAGAGATAACAAAGGGAAGACAACGACTCAACACTATAAAATGCCAGCCACTAGACACTCTCAATAAATCAGTTAAGTGGAGAAACAGAAATAGTAGAAAACTTGTGACTTGAGACATGACATTGGCTGATTTTTGGGTTTGTATACAGCAGGTGAGATGTAGATGAGTTTTATTTACTTCTAAGTTTCTGGTTTCAAAGTTGAAATGTTTTATGACTCCATCCTACGTACCTCATAATCCGAATTACAGCCTAATTTTTCTGCTAGCTTGTTTCACATAGCTCCCTTTCAATTGCCATCTGTTTCTCAGGGCATAATTTGGCCCCAGATCTCCTCCACCAAATCAAAGCTTCTTGTCATTTTTAGAAGCAACAACACAAAGGCAGATAGATAATAAAACCACATCATTGCTACAATCTGTGCCTGAAGATTTTTAATAAAATGTTGCATATTAAAAATGACTGTTCTCATATATCACCATTAACGTGGTAAATGGCTCCCGTGACCCTTTGCATGTCCATAAATCACAGACTATGAAGATATACCAGGGCAGTCAGATTAGTCAGTGGACATTTAATTAAGTACACAGCTTTCAGTTACTATTTATAAACAAGCAGAAGTCATTTTTCTCCAACAGCAGAAAATTAGAGTCGAGATGAAGGTTTACAAATTAGATTAAGCTATACTTTTTCTGGGTTATATGTTTAACAAATCAGATTTTCTTGTGCTTTTTCTCCTAGAAATGCTCTAAGAGTACTCCTACGCTCTTCTTATGGACAGTGTTTAGCATTTAAAGAGGATCTGATAAGAGCTTCAGCAAGTGTCAGATAAAATATTTCTATTGTTTTCATATGTCATATTGAATATCAGTCTCACTAACACCACTAATAATGCTTCAAAGCATTTTATTATGTTGTGTTTGTGTCTCATGATAAGCAACGTGACCTGAGGCAAACTGCTAGTGCCAAGTTTTCTACTGGAAAATATAAGCTTTTTATCTTGACTTTTGGAATTTAAATAATTAATTGCATTTCTTCCACAAAGAATGAAATCTGCTTATAAAAGCATCTTCATTGCATGAACTTTCATCCTTATCAGAGAACTATGTGAGTCTGTGCAGTGCCTAGCACAAGAAACCATAAGACAACCTTCATATAAAACGTCATATTTGCATGTTTTTGGTAGCTAAATTGACACGATGGAAACTACTCCTTGGGAAGAACAAATACTCTTTCATTTGTTCCTTTCCTTTCCATTGGATTTTCTACCTTTGTCTGGACTACAAAATATCTTTTTAGGTAAAAAAAAAACTTTCCAAAAGGGTGGGCAGTGCTGGAACCTATTTCCAGTGGGCATGGACATATAATTTAGATTGTATCACTTTGCTGAGCAAAAGTTCAGAAGGACTAGAGGAGGATCTATTGCCTTCTTGAAACAAAACTCTGAGGTGTAACAGTGAGATTAGGAGGAATTTTGCAGTCATCTGCCACACCACTACTGGTAGTAACTCACATTGGAAGAACGACGATAAACTTGAAGGACTTTAGGATAGAGGAAAAAAGTAAAACCTTTACTTTTAGTTACGGAACACCTAAGTGATATTCTCAGATATCTGTGTAAGATCTTTGTGGGAAAAGATAGTTGCGATCCACTGCATAGTGCAGCTACTGCAAAGCTGCAGATTTGAAGGTTGTGAAAATCTTCTGTGATGACCCTTACAGACAGGGAGGCTGAACTGTTGTGGCTGACAGGCTGTAGCAACCAGAAAGCTGATAAATTAGACAATGTGAAGAGGAAATGATAAGAAAGTAAATATAGTGCAAAATAAAACCCAGCTTTTTACACAAATCAAACCTCTTCATATTGAATAATGTTTACTTAATCACAAAAGGAGTATTTGTGGGCTGCACAGGCATAATTTATAACCATGACTTGATTCCATTCAGCATGTGTAGACCTGGAAGACATGATAACAATGTTGGATTTTTCATGGGAAATGATTGTCACCAGAGTGAGAATCTGTTTACCGCTGTTTTGTAGCCTCTACTTTATATTAGAAGAAAAATAGAACTTTGTGAATAACAAAATAAATAATAACCATTAACAATTGCCATATATAATAATAGCCATTAAAAATACATAATATATAATATATACATATTTTATATGAAATGTAGTTAATATCCATGAATATAGCCATAAATAATAATCATTAAAATATCTGATAAATATTATGCATGTAAAACACTTAACGACTAGTCAATGTGCAACACCTGCCCCTGGTCAAAGCGTGCTCCAATCAGTACTAACAGCATCATAAGCAGGAACAAGTAATATGGAGCTTGAGTGGATCACAGGAAAAACTATATAATTAGCATAGGAAAGTATTACGGGAAATCACCTGCTCCACCATCTCCAGATGATGCTGCGGAGAGGATTCTCATCTGGCTGACTTTGTCATTTCTCTTTCCATGTGGCCACTAGGGAGAGTTTCCCTTTTTTCTCTCCCTCTCCCTCTCTTGTCTTCCCTTCTGTTTTTTTTTTTTTATTTTTCCCCCAAATTAACTTTCACTGAGAGATTCAATGTATGCTGTCAGCAATAGATCCCATGAATAAACTTTCTGCATGTAAGCCTGTCGCAACATCCTTTGAGGAACAGAATATTATAATTTAGCTAAGCATAAATTGTTGATCTTAATGCAGATGTAACTAGATGATGTTTAAGGACCATATAACAGATCAGCCAGATTATTACATTTTGGCTAAAATTGAATTAATCCATGAAATGACTAGCAAGGTGTTTGTTTAACATTTGTGATCCTCTGATTACATCTCAATTCAGATTTTTACCTTCTTTGACCTTTTAATCTTTGGACCATTTCATTGAAATAAAACTTTTTGTCTTTTTTTTTTTTCTTTCCATCAAGATAGAGCTGGGATGGAAATCCCCTTGGACAGTTTTAAATGCTAAAAATAATCAACTTGGATTCAGTTGGTTCAGTTAGACATTTCAATTTCTCCATCACATTTTGGGCTACGCCCATGAACTTGTTAATGGGAAACTATATTATTTCCTAAGAAATGAAAAAGGTGCCAGTTTACAATGTTTTAACTATTTTTCACTTTGATCTTCTTTGATAGTAGTTCTTTGCTCACAGTCAGTTTACTACTAAGCATGTGACGAGCAGCAGCTTGTTATTTGTTAAGAGTCCTTTAAACTTCTAATTGCTTCAGTAAGTTTAATGCCTATCTACAGAGTCCCTTGTGTAAAATTATTGTTATTGATCAAAACCCTCCTCTCGCTAAGTGCAAATTCCATCTTATAGTACACGGATAATAATATCGTAATGCAATCTACCTCAAAGCTCCAGTGAATGCTGTGAAGAATGTGGGGCATCAATACTCATTTTTTCAATCATCCAGCCAGGAAAATGATAGTAGTTGTAGAGAAATGTCTAAGCTTCCAGAATGGGCACTAGAAGTCTGTTAGATGCTTCTTTTTTTCTTATCAAGATTTAAGCATTGTACTAAAGAATCTTAAAACCATAATTTAGAATAAGAAGGTTCTGCCCTCAACATTTTAGGATAAACTGAATTCTCTCGAAGGCCAGAATCAAAAGCCTTATAGTAGAATAAGTTTTTCTGTACTTTGTGTTCCTTGAAGAGCCAGTTCTTCTATTAAATGAACTACCTTATATCAATATCAACATTCCTTTATGTTTTTCCTCTATTTTTTGCTTGGAATGTGTATTGTGGAAGTGTGAATGCCACCTTTGCCAGCGTACAGCATTACTGGTGAAATGCCTCTGTTGCTTCTGTAATTAAATTGTTAACTCCATACTACAGTCAAGGCTCAGCTAGTACAAAACACTACAGCAATTTTGTCAGCAAATATTTCTTTTCTACCTGCTTTTAAGGTAGGTTACTGACTGACAGCGTTTTGGTGCATGTAAGAGGCTACATGTATTTCCCTACCTTGGGAAAGCATCTGCCTGATTTTGTTTCCAGCTAAAACTTAAGCAGAATTTAAACCAAATTTGTCTCCGAAAACCTTGTCCAGACTATCCCTCTGGAGTATTCCTCTCTTTAAATCATTCCTCAGTCTACTTTGCAAATTTGTATCCCTACAGCAGTTCTCTCACCCAAGCACCTCCCAGCTGGGACTGGTGCAGTGTGTCTGGTTGCAGCCTCCTGGGTGTAAAGTAGCGTAATTTTTGTTTCAGTGGTCTCAACACAGTGCAGACTAGTACTTTACGAGCTTTTGGAAAGTCCCAGACAGGCAGCAGTTTTTTTGTCTTTTTTTTTTTTTATAATTTCTGATTTTGGGCAGCAAAAATGCATTTAAATATATCTATTTAACAACTACAGGCAACGTGTAAGTTACATTTTGGAAAAAATATTTTTTCTTCAATAAAATTTACTCAACATCTTTTTCCCAATCATATCTGGATATGTTTTCATGAGATAAATTCAGATACGGATATTTGGAAACTGCTCAATGTTTGCAGCCTGTGTAGACTGCTGGTCTCTATGGTGCACTGAGTTCTGTGCATGAGTCTGTCAGAATGAGTCTGAGTTAGTATTTGCACATATCTAAAACTCAGATTTCTCTTATTATTATGGGGATATTAATGCTGCCATTCAGAGGGACCTGGACAGGCTGGAGAGCTGGGCGGAGAGGAACCTCCTGAAGGTCAACAAAGGCAAGTGCAAGGTCCTGCACCTAGGGAGGAATAATCCCATGCACCAGGACAGGCTGGGGGCTGACCTGCTGGAAAGCAGCTCTGCGGAGAAGGACCTGGGAGTGCTGGTGGACAGCAAGTGAAGCATGAGGCAGCAGTGTGCCCTTGTGGCCAAGAAGGCCAATGGTCTCCTGGGCTGCATTAGGCAGAGTGTTGCCAGCAGGTGGAGGGAGGTGATCCTGCCCCTCTCCTCAGCCCTGGGGAGGCCTCACCTGGAGTACCCTGTCCAGTTCTGGGCTCCCCAGTCCAAGAGAGTCATGGCGCTTCTGGAGAGAGTCCAGCGGAGGGCTACAAAGCTGATGAGGGGACTGGAGCATCTCTCCTCTGAAGAAAGGCTGAGGGAGCTGGGCCTGTCCAGCCTGGAGAAGAGAAGATTGAGAGGCGATCTCATCAATGTGTACAAGTATCTGAAGTGGGAGTGTCAAGAGGATGGGGCCAGCCTCTTCTCCCTGGTGCCCAGCAACAGGACGAGAGGCAACGGGCAGAAACTGAACCACAGGAAGTTCCACCTGAACCTGAGAAAAAACTTCTTCCCTGTGAGGGTGACAGAGCATTGGACCAGGTTGCCCAGAGAGGTGGTGGAGTCTCCTTCGCTGGAGATATTCAAAACCGATCTGCATGTGATCCTGGGCAATATGCTCTAGAGGACCCTGCTTGAGCAGGGAGGTTGGACTAGATGATCTCCAGAGGTCCCTTCCAACCTAAACCACTCTGTGATTCTGTGATATTAAAGTGAACATGACAGATTAGCTGTAAGAATTATGTGATATGTTGTAAAAGACTGACAACATGATGAGACACAACATGACTTTCAGGAGCAATGGTAATAAGGATTAAAAAAACTAGAAGAACAGTGAAGGAAGTCTGTAAGTCTGCAACACAGTTGCAAGAAGAATCAGATTTGTGTTTGAGCAGACTTCTTTGAAATATTACACAACAAGCAAATGTTAAAATTGCATCACAGTTGGAGACTAATGATCCAAATCTGGATTGTTCAATAAATACTAATAATACAATTATTCCTGAACATGATAGACAACTGTTATTTCATCACTGATGACTCATGTCGGTGAACACATCTATCTTGGATTTCATTTAGCAAATAGTGAGGTTGTATGAAAAGAGCTTATTTAGAAAATACTATTGGATGCAGTGTTCAGGAGCTGTTTTGATTTAGTTAAACAGATACATAGCCTGTTTGCATACTTTAAAAACCTTTATTTAAGATTCTATTTTCAAAAAGGGCCAACTAGAGTCTAAACTGATAAAAGCATCAGTGGATATCTCAATTTTCCCGGTCACATTCACATTGCTCAGGGCCCGATCTCCCTAGAGTAGATTGGCTATATGGGCAAGGCACAGTTTTGACCTTGTGTTCCTTTGGGCCTCATATGGTACTGTGACCATAAAATGTTTAATTTCATTTTTTTCAGAATGCCTGAAATGCTAATACTCTTGTGATATAAGTTTTCAGAACGGTGTTTTACAGCATGCCCCTAAAGGTACATTGCATGCCCACGGCATACAGCACAGCGGCGTGTGGGGTATGCACACGCGTGAGCCCTTTGGGGACTGTGCTGGAGCAGTGTGCAGACTGGAAGGAACTGAATATGCTGCAGTCTAGTTCTCACTGCATGTTGAGAATGATTCCCGGAGCAAATTATTCCCAGAATGGCGACCAGGAGTTCACTTTGGAGGGAAGTAGATGGTTCGTTGTGAGCAGAGGAGCAGAACGCACACAGGGCAGGTGGTCCGGGAAAGATCCTGGGAGCCTCAAGGCCAAAGCTCAATGATTTCACTGTAGATGAAACCCAGGGAAGCTACTCAGTGGAATAAGGACCTGCACGTAGAGCAAACTGAATTTTATTAAGCCAGTCTTGCAAGAATTGTAAGGAATTTGTTTCTCAAGGAAAGAGGAAAAAATACATGTGTGAAAGCGTTCCAGAACTAAACTGACCTCTTTGAAAATCGCAGAAATAACTAGAGTGGCTATGATGGAGGGAAGAGGGAACATACAGAGGAAAACTGCATTTTGATACATATTGGGAACTAACTGATACATTGCATATGGAATTAAAGCAAGGAGAAAAGAAGAGAATAGCTGCTCTGTTGTTTGGGTCATTTGAAATGGAGACAAAATCAAGTGTTCAAACTACAGTCCCTTCTTGCTTAATATCCTTAAATCTATGTCTAATAGAATGAGTCAAAGTATTTTATAAAAGGCAGTGTTACTTTGAATACAAGAGCTCTCGGGGTACAAGAGATAATATCCAAATGTATCCTTTGACTTTTCTCAGCTGACCTGTTTTCACCAATATTTTTAACAATAATCACAACTTAGGAACATATACAGCTCCAAAGAGAAACATATTGACCATGGAAAAAAGAAGTGCTTCTGAAAATGAATTCAAATGATACAACCCTGCGGTAAAAAGAAAACTATTTCTTTGTGTATTTACAAAACTGATGTCCTTAGGCTGCAGATGGGCAAGAGGATGTCCTGTTTACAGCAACCTGAAGAGCAGATGCCAGCAAGGCAGAGCTGCCCATTGCTAGGCCATTTGTGTAACTGGACATTTTATGATCACAGTAAGTGGATGACAGAGTGGGAACAAGGTACCACGGGCTGAAGACTTTTGAATATAAGGAATGTGCTTTTTACATGTTTACAAAGCTGTGTGAAGAGCAGTAACAATAAATGCTGTACAACTAACAGTAACAAATGGGTGATAATAATTAATGTGTCTGAACTTAATAACAATGTTAGCCCTGATGACTAGGTAGAAGTAATTTTTTATCTTCTTTCCTAGAATGACACTTCATTCCTAAAAGTAAATGATCTATATCAAAGAACATAATAACCAAAAATCAACATACACTCACAAGCACTAAACAACAGCTAGATAAGGGTTACATTAAGATGTCTCAATTGCAGAAATAAAAATTAAAAAAAAAAAATTGAGGATATGATCGATACCCACCTGCAAAAGGATAGTATTCCAGCTTTACTATCTGAACTATGTACAGTTAATTTCATTATACAGCTCTCTATACTCTGGGATCCTGTTGGAAGTGTCTGAATTAGTTTGTTTCAATATTACATTTATGCAGTGACAGTTTTTTCATTAATAATATAGGGAAAATTACATCCAACAGAACAGGAAACCCTGTGCTAAGCAAGACAACCTTTAATAAATAAGGATTCCTCTACTACTGGGCTTGCAAAGACTTCTTTTTACAGGAGCTTGTATTAGACATGAGGGATTCTTTTCGATACAAAATTTGGATTATACCTTCGATTGTATGCTTTTGTCTGCGTGTCACATGAAAGTGCAGTTTTAGCCATGATGCAGAAGTCAAACATCAAGTAGGATTTATGTCTTAAAGGAGAAAGCATGTGTGCTTAAATTCAACAGTCAGAATCTCATGAGTCTTTCAAGCTGACATTAGAGTCTAGAAGCTGTTGTGTATTAACGGCATATCAAAGAAGGCATACAATATCCTTGAGTGGGTATTCAGTGGACAACAAAGAACTATTGTATTGGGATTGATCCTTTTTTGTGAAAAAGAGAGAAGAAAAGGGCATAGAAGAAACAAAACAAAACAAAGTACAACTACAGTAATATGCATAGGATTGTGAAGGAGTGTTGAAAAACTGATTCAAGACAAAATGAATCACCACTAAGGTGTATAATGTGACAAAAGCTTTAACTTTAGACATATTTCTGAATGCAGCACTTAGCTCTTGATGTACTAGCAATTTCAAGGCCCCACAAATTCTACTTTTCATCTGAAGGAGAATCAGTACAAAAACAAAGGATGTGGTGCTGTTTATGGCAAATTGTCATTAAAGCTTAGAACTCACAGTGAAAAAGAGCACCTCTGTTATCACATAAACAAGGCAAGGTAAACATCGTGGGTCTTCTACTCCCCTGTTTTTAACAACAGAAAATGTAGTAAGTATTATAATTCCCATTACAAGGTTGTCAGAGCAAAAATAGTGCATGATGTGCTATGAGACATGGATTGTTTGGAACTTACTGACGCATGAAATCGGAATGAGGAAAAATGCTAGAATCAGGAGGTAGGCTGAGAAAGATTCATTTGCAGCTACTGAGACGTCAGTAATAAAGACAGAATAGTTTAGCATAATTTCTCCCAAATACACTTAAGGTCTAAAGTAACTTAAGGGTGCATTAAGGCTAATCATTTTTTATTCTCATTTATTGGAGCTTGCACTATTATTTCAGTTGCTGAGTCATAAAAAAAATCTGTACACATCTGTGTTAACACACTATTTTCAATACACCTGTTAGCAGCTAATGGGCTGTGGCACCTTGTTTAACTTTCCCACAAGAACATGGACTGCCTTTTTTTTTGTAAACAAAACTAGAGTTATACATAAAGGGTTCTAAAGGAAGATTTTTTAACTTCTAAAATATGATCATTGTTTAGACTGTTACAATAACCACAGAATGTTTTCTGCTACAGAGAGAAAAAAAGAGTCCTTCCCAGAAATGCCCTATTTTTTTCAGGTCAGTGTTTTTAAAATCCAAAAGTGCTATTCATCAAAAGCTAAACTTTATGCTGAAAGCAAAATTTTGGGACAGAGAAAAAGAACAGGGCCCATATCTCAACCACAGTGAGTCAGTGATTATTAAACCACATAAAAAGAGAGAATTCCAGAATGATATATGTCGCTTTTGTTGCTGCCAGGGTTTTGAGTCTTCATGCCTTAGAATCTTGTTTGGTTATTTTCAGAGCCTGCTGCAGAACAGTCACTACTTTGTATAAATCTAAATTCAAGTCCATATCCTGCCTGATGCATATTCTAGACGTGGAATAAAGGTTTGCCAAAGGCAGTAAAGACTCTCCTGCATGGAGCTATTAGTAGCTTTACGATAAAGGGGTTTCTTTACTCTCTTCCCTGACTAAAAAGGTTGTGACATCTTAGTTTAGCCTGGATGTGTAATTTAAAAGGTGAAAAAATATTTTTTCTTGCTCCTTCCTGGAAATATAATGTGGATATGAAATAAAATCACTATAGAAAAGTAGATATACCTGTAGACATATCTAGATCTGCAACTTCAGGACAGGGCCCTGTGAACAGGTGAGGAGCAAGACTCACTAAAGGATGCATCAGAGGCAGCTGAGCCCTAATCAAGCATTTCTATAAGAAGAAAGATGGGTGATAGTCATAAAGGAATTCCTTCAGTAGGAGGGTCAGGAGTGGAGAAACTTGTTTTGTGACAGGATGTGACCTCTTGGAAGCTTTATTCTGCTTCCAGGGGCTTGCATCTGGGATGCTGGGGAGATACTGCCAAGGTTGACTCAGTAGTGGATACTGCTGCATATACACATGTGCATCAATGATACCGCTAGGGTTGACCTGGAGCATACCAACAGTGATTTACAGGGCTCTTAGGTGGAGCATGAAGGGCATGGAGGTCCCAGCAGTTTCCTTAATCTTTCCATGAAGGGAGAAGCTTGGGATAGGAACAGCCACATCCTATGGATCAACATCTGACCATATAGGCAGTGTCATGGGCAGGGCTAATTACAAGGGTAATTTGTGCTTCACTAACATGATGGCTTTCTGTGATGAAAGGACTCCCCCTGAGGATAAGGGGAGAACAGATATTGTATATCTTGCCTCTAAAGAGGCCTTTGATTTGCTGTCTCATAGGATCCTTACAGCCAGCTTGACAAAATATGTACTATATGCTGGATGGAAAACTGACGAACTGTCATGTTCAAAGGGCTGTAATCAGCGGTACAAAATTCAGCTGGTGACCGGCAGCAGTAGGGATCTCTCCCAGGGCCAGTGCTGTTTAGTGTTTATATCAGGGACCTGAACAATGGGATGAAGGGTAATCTCAGCAAGTTTGTGGATGATACCAAATCGAACTATACAGTAACTATACAGTAGAGAAGGGCTGCTATTCAGATGGACAATGACAGGCTGAGACATGGGCTGAGAGTAACCTAATGAGGTTCAATAAAGTCCTGCATCGGTAATAGAATATCCCCGTGCAACAGTAGGGACGGAACATGACCAGATAGGGAGCAGCTTTGCAGAGAAGGACCTGGGGTCCTGGTGCACAAGTTGAAAATGAGACAGCAATGTGTCCTTGCATTAAAGGAGGCCAACTGCCTCCTGGGCTGAATTAGGAAAAAAGGTAAGAAGGATGAAAGAAGCGATTCTTTCCCTCTCTTCGGCACTTTTCTTTTGAGACGACATCTGGGGCACTACATTCAGTTTTGGGCACCCAGTACAAGAAAGACATTGACATACTAGAGCAAGTGCAGCAAAGGGCCGCAGTGGTGGTTGAGGGCAGGAGCACATGGACATATGAGTAGAAGCTGAGAACTGGGTTTGTTTAGCCTGGAGAAAATAAGGCTAAGGATAGATCTTCTTGCTTCCTATACCTCCTTATTAGGAAGTGTAAAGACTGAGCCGGACTCTTCTTGGAGATGCATAGGATAAGAGGCAACAGACACAAGTTAAACGATCTATCTGACTAGATATACAGAAGAAAAAAAAAATTTAAAGGTGTCCAAATACTGGAACATGTTACCCAGAGAGGTTGTAGAATCTCTGTCCTTGGAGATATTCAGGACTGGACAGGATAAGATCTTGAGAAATCTTATGTTTTTCTTGAGAAATCACTCCTGCTGTAAGTGAAGGGTTGTCTTAGATGATCTCTAGAGATCACATGCAACCTCAGTTATTCTATAATAACAAACATGCTTTCCAAGAACACAGCAAAAACAGTACAGAATAAAGAAAAAATGAAAGAAATTAAGAAAGTATTGGAAAACTGAATTATCAAGATATGAGGATGAGATTATTTGAAGATTGGCTTGAAATTTTTTAGTATGAAATGAGTTTTGCATTTTTGGGGCAGAGAGGGAGCTGTCTTTTGATTTTTACTAGACAAGAAGCTTTCAGTAAAGTGTTATCATTTTCTGGAATATTGTGACTTTCCAGCCAAATCAAACAAAACCTGTTCATTTCTAAACTCAATAATACAGGGAGCTAATGTTTCACGGGTGAAAAGAATTCTTAAAAAAGAAAAGAATTTCTTATATCTGTATTTGCCATTTGACCTAACAAGTGAATTTCTACACCAGCAGAGTGAGTCTTGGGATCATGAAGCTGCTACAGATATTAAGCAGTACAGAAACGTCAAGGAGGAAAGGGAAGATGATCTCAACTGGCAGAAAACATAATCAGAGAAATTTATCATTGATAAACATTTACTGAGCATGTAAAAGTCTAAGAGACTTAATATTTGATACTGTTCTTGTAGAAGAATCAGTAAGGTGCATGTCAGAAAACGCTGAAAGGGAGGACAGTTCCTAAAAGAAGGGAGGAAATGAAGGGTCTTTTTGCTGTGTGGTTTGAGAGCTTTGTAAACATGAAAGACATTTGGAAGCTCAATCAAACATCTACCAGTTTCACACAGTGCATTTTCTGATTCCTGTGTTATGGTATTCATATCATATCACCTTATCATATTGGCAATATCAATACAATACCGTATCATCACTTTCCAAAAATAACAGGCTATGTAATGAGGAGGTTTTATGAATGATGATCTTAAGTCAGACAAATGAAAATAAAACCCTTTCCTCATCAGTCTTCTTTAATTTTTAACTAGAAACTGTAACTTTTTAATCCTTTAAGGAAGTTTCAATGGCTTTAACATAGTTAATTTAATGACACCATGGTAAAATTTAAATCACACATTTCCCAGCTTTAGGCTGATTATCTCTGCTGTGAACACAGGCTAGGAGATAAGAGCCAATGAGCATATTACAAAAAACATATTAGTGATTATGTACACAGGCAGAAGTCTATGGAGGAAACGGGAAGAAAAAGTAAGGTATTATGTTAGGTTCAGTGAAGTGGTGCAGATATTAATGTTGATGCTAGTTTTACTAAATAGTTTTATTAATGACCTGATAAAATAGCACATTAATTACCCTGGAAGTTATTAATTGTTAACATTTAGAAATGCCAACTACAGAAATAATAAAAAAAAAGATTTTGCAAAAAGAAAGTGGAGGGGAAGGGCAAAGTGGAGGCATGTTCATTAAATGTATTCACAAATATCAACTGCCTCAGTTGTTTGCTCTCAATAAAATGCTCTCTCTTTCGTCAAGGCTGGTCTACTAAAAAGAAGTCTCAGAACATATTAACCTTTCCATATGCCCTAAACTTATGATTCTTTTCTCTCTGGCCTTTTTTTACACTTATTTTATGTAAGGACACTAGCTATAAACAGCCACTGAAAGGAAAGTGAAAAATACAGGAATCTCAGATATTTATGTGGAAAATATACTTCTATGGAAGTTATCTGTAGCGCCTTTAAATTAATACTATGCGCAAAGAAGAACATGAGACTGATAATGCTCGAGACGAGGAATATAACTGATAATCAGTAATAATGTGATACTGATCGTGTTGTCAAATGACTTAAATAACCTAATACCTTGATTTTCCTTATAGAAAAGTTGGTATAAACGTTTCAGGTGGAAATGCAATGTTTAATTAGTTCACAGTGAAACAAATCTGAACCTTGACAAACACAAAGAGTGATGCGCTACAAGGTGTGCAGAGGTACAAAAGTACAAATACGACAGATATCTACTAATTTTAATCTGTAGAAAACAGTTCTGGCATGATGGGTCCTGGATTCTTGCTTTACTCATGTATTCTGTCTTCCTTCAGCAGCCTTATCTATGTTGTATTTCAGAAAAGCTGAAATATTGAAAGCCTTACAATCTCCTGACATTCTTTCTGAAGGAGGGTGTCAATTTACTGGATTCCTTGGTATGATTTCATTCTCTTTTACAAGTAAGATAATTGGAGATTTTACATTAGAATAAGAGTTGTTTAGGAGCACAGACAAAATTGCTGTGTTATCAAAACTCCTATTCCATAATGCAATCAATTAGCACAACAGTGCTGCTTTGGAACAAAGATTTCGTTTTGCTAAGAGATGATCTTGCCATTTGTTTTTACTGTAAAGTCAAGGTTATCATTGTTTCCCTTTTCTACTTTACAACCAGATCTCTAATTCCCATTATGAGCCTGCCACAGCTAAATTAGACCATGACTTATGCAAAAAGTGAAAAGAAGTGACTTGAAGAACTCTCGTAGGAAGATAAGAATTTCCGTCATGAAGTTTCTCTCTCTTAATGACCTCAGCATTTTCTCTCTTCACTACTTTCTGATCGTTAAAGTGCCACCTGGGAATGTGGGGATCAGCTGGTGGCAGGAAGTTAAGTGCTTAAACTCCCAAGAATTTTAGATGTAGTTTCTGTTAAGGATGAATTATGCTGAAAGTCGTAGTGTGGAGGGCCTTAAGCAAAGAAAAAACTTTAAGCAACTGATAACTTGTCACATTCTGCCTGCGTGGTGCACAAACAGGAACTCTGGCAACCATTTATAACAACTGCAGAGAAATGAATCATAGTTAGAACTGGAATTTATGAACTGTTGGCTCAACAGATAATTAGTTCAGTTGTATAACATCTATTCAAGGCATACACCTTGTATATGATAAACCTTCTGATCATTAGCCACTTGAAAAGATTGAGTTTGTCATGTTTATCTTTCCTGAGGAGCTAAGGGATATGCCTATTAACAATTCACTAACTGAGAGAAAATTAGAAAAACTACTGTATGGGAGTATAGAAAAGCAAGGCCATAAAAGGTGGGACTCAGCTCCCTAAATATTGGTGTCTAGTCCTGCTGTAGATGCCTGTGGTGATCCAAAACATCCACGTGTATTTGACAGGTATCACAGAGAAATTATGGGAGACTTGTACACTTCTGACACAGCGGCTGGAGGGCAGCTGCTGATCCCAGGGCACTCCCACAGGTGCTGCACATCTGTTTTCACACAGCTAAATCTCATCCACACTGAACCTTGGTAGCACAAGGTGGAACATTTCTTCAAGTATCAACCCTACCAGTGTGATGAATAGTATATTTTTCTAAAATAATGTAAGCTTGAATGCACTATTACCATATGCATTCCTAACTGCATATGATACATTTTTGTAAGGATCAAACATTTCCCTAGAAGATAGCTCTTTAACTATAGAGCTATAGCTATATAGCTTAATATAGTTAGTCATATTAAGTACCATATTAAGGAGAAATAGCAGAAATTATCATCCTGAATACCATCAATGGGAAGAAAGACTGATGTCTGAGTTCAGGCCAGTCATTTAAGATCTTGCAGATAACAAGAAAAATACAATAATATAATCACAGATTTAATCTGATAGCCTCTGCAAGAATGCGATTTGTTAAACTCCTAAGTGGACATTTTCGTTGCACATATAGCTGGGGACACAAAATAAAACCTTCAGGCTGCTTAATAATATATTACTAGAGTTGGATGAAATTATCTGGAGATCTTTCTTTATTAACAAGAAAACATTATGTGTTGTTTTTGCCAAAAAGTGGATGAGTAGCAGACTGAGCTACAATGATCACATAGATGCAGAAATTCTTGCGCCAGATACTAGGTTGAGCCTGGACGGAACCTAGGGGACAACAGAAAAACTGAAAATTACATTTCTGAGTAATTTTCCATGCATTTTACATAGGCACTTTCTTTTGCCTTCACAGTGCAGAGTTTTCAGTTTAACTAATGTTATATATCACAGTTACATGGAACTGAAACTGTTTTGGAATGCTATCACCATAATTATAAAGAAATCATATCTCTCCATAACAGACAAATAAATATATATATTTTTAAAAATAACACAACACTTACTAACAAAAGCACTTTATGAAATTGAATACAAATTTCACCTACAGATTCAGATCTTTTTTGTCTTGCTTCAGCTCTGAAACACCTTCCTTTTCTTTTCTTTTCAATTTTTCTCCAAATAGTTGAGGTATAAAGCCATTAAATATAGGAAACTGTTGTTTCCCCTCCAGTGGATTTATGTTTCATTTAGTGCTTAATGATTGTTGTTCTTACTTAAAAGGTGCAGTTTAGTGCTTTCCCACATCTTCATATATCAATGTGTGTCCTGAAATTTTATATCCATATCACTATGAAGACAGAATTTCCTCATTAATATTTCTCCATGTTTATAATATCTGACGCTTCACAAACAGTAATTGCCTCCTCATTTTCAGAATCCACCAATTTCACCTATTTTTATTTGGGATATTTAAGGACTGATTTTCAGAGGATTTTCTATTCATATCCAGTACTTGGTTGTTCAAAGTACAGCTTCTACAGATTTCTATATAGCTGCAGATCAGGCCGAATGACTTCAAGTAAGGGGCACAGTAAATGAAGAACATGTCACCAGTGGCTGCACAGAATAAAGGCTAGTCTAAGTAACCTAACTAGTACTACACACATACTCTGTCTCAAGCACGGATATAGAATCCAATTACACAGGACAGCATTCAGCTTCCTCTTCTTTTCCTCATTCACTACACCACAAAAGAAGAAAAGATTTTAACAGCAAATGCCTTCTTCTCCTCCTCCTTTTTCTTGTCAGCCTTAGTTTCCATTCCCAGGTGCTAATACACTGTTGCTGTGCTGGCTCTTTATTGTAGCTTCTTTGCCAACCTTGTCCCATTTCTCTCATTCCAGCCAAAACCTTTGCTTAGGCTGTCTCTCTGAGATGAATCATCTAGCTCTTATTTTCAGCCTCTCCTTCCTTTTTCCTACAAATATTCCATCTCAGTGTCTGAGCTATATGCCCAAATTTAATACTACAGTGTTACTTAGGACTGCATATGCCAGGGTTTTCAGGGAGCCAGGATGCTAAATTGTAGAGCTCAGCGAGTTGACCTATACAGCAGTTTTTCAAAGGTTGATAAACATTAGCAAATTTATTTTTTCTAAAATGGATGAGGACAGTAAAGAGGTTAATCTCAAAGACAATCCATACTGGCAAAGTTCTAGTCCTTTTTGATACAATACTTTTTGTATTGTACTTTTTACAAGACTGATAACTCTCCCCTCCTTTCTTCCCTCCTAAAAGATACAATTTACTTTCTCTTAGCCTTGTTTTTCAAAACATATCGAAAACCGCCCTTACTCAGACACCTGGGCAGTTCCAGTTGAGATCAAAGTATGGTCTGGTAAAGTTATAAGCAACTGAAAGTTATCTCAGATACTGACTAAATAATTTTATTGATAGGTGGAGGTACCAGCCTTGCTTGTAATATACCAGAAGCTCTGCACCAGATATGAATTTTGCTACTTAAAAATATACAGTGGGCAGATTCTGTAGAGGTAACTGGTGGCTCCCCTTTATAAAATTTGATAGCCAAGCAAGTTTGCAGCAGGTCTGAATAGAAAATCTCATGTTATGGATGAAGTGATGATATTAATTCAGTATATTGCCATACTTCTTACAGTTCAGAGCTTCCCTTGGTGATGTTGAGGCTAGTGATGGAGATGGAGCATCTGACATAGGAGCAGAGGCTGAAAGAGCTGAAACTGTTCAGCCTGGAGAAGAGAAGGCTCATGGGACTTTATTGATGTGTAAAGGTACCTGAAGGAGGAGGAAAGTAGATGAGGCCAGGCTCTTCTCATTGGTATCCAGCAATAGGACAAGAAGCAACGGGTACAAATTGAAATATATAAAATTTCATTTTAAAAAGAGAACTTCTTTAATGTAGCGGTGATACTGGAACAGGTTGCCCAGAGAGGCTGTGGAGTCTCCATCCTTGGAGATACTCAAAACCTGACTGGACATGGCCTTGAGCAACCTACTGTAGCTGAGCCTGGCTTGAGCCAAGAGCTGAACTAGATGAGCTCCAGAGGTCCCTTCCAACCTCAACCATTCTGTGATTCTGTGACACTGTTCAGATAAAATGGAATAAAAAGGTTTTAACTACTTGCAATCTACAAGTAAAATACCACAGTGGTTACTGTAAGAATAGGGATGTTAAACTTCATGTCCCAGCCAAACCTATGTCAGGCTATTAGATTCAATTGTTCACTAGAAAGAGTAGCTGAACTGAAGTGACAGGTAGAATTTTTTTTTACCATTCACTTTCCTCATGTAAATGTTTAATAGATATATTTAGGTCCTTGGGCAAAGTTAACCTTGACTTGGGTGGATGAACGTGAGCAGTTATACAATGGCCATAGAGAGAATGGTGCTGTTGTCCTGTTCATGGTGATATATTGTGAATCTAACCTTCAGAGGTGGTTAACGTTTTCTGCACAGCTTATTCCGTCACATGAAGGGGAAAGTTTAGATTTTGTCACACAGAAAGGAAGGAGTCAATGAAATACAGAACTATCTTACAAAAGCATGCATGTTTAGGCATCATGCTATTTAGATTTCTTTTTAGGTAAAATATGAATATGAAAAAAAAAGTTGATAAAACCCATATTATTATTTAAGAAGCTTTGAGAGGAAAAGAAATAAAAACAAAACAAAGTAGGATTAGATTTGTCCTATAAAAATTCTCTGTTATCCATTTTTTGGTTAAATTGTGCCTTTTTTATTTCTTAGTGAGCTGAATGGATCGGTAATAATAGAGATTGAATAGAATTCTTTGTAATGGTAGAGTGCTTTTGAATGACTTTATTTTAACTGTAATTAATTTAATTAATGGATATATAATGGAAATAATGAGCTAGAGTGAAAATTCAATATAAGTTTAGTGAGAAGAGTATTTTGGATGTAGGAGAAAGAACAAAAACAGATGAACAAAGACTTATAATGCTTTTTAATACCTACAGCTTCCCAAGTATATCTGTTTAAACATCAGCTATAGTCACTACTACAAGAATAAATCTAGACAAGAAAGGTAGGTGACCTTAAGAAAGTGAAGAAACAGAGATTATAGTACATGAAGTGATGGCTTCCTAAAATTTGCAGAGTAATAAACCATTAGAAAACACCTTAAGTTTAAAGAAGCCTGAACATAGAAATTGAAAGAATTTATAAAAAGCATTTGGCAAGAATCTAACCACTGACTATTAGTATTTCTCATGATTTATACCTATGTAACTCAGCAGATTCCAGTCCATTCTATTGTCTATTATAGTTTACTGTCTACATAAAAAGTCTGATAAAATATCATTTTTGCTGCTTTCTTGTAGCTTTACAAACTAAGCTTTTTGTTTTGTTTTGTTTTGTTTTTAACTAGAAAAGGGCTCCTAACCGGCTTTCTGATCTGAATAGTCAACTGGGTCTCATTTAGAACCTGATGCTAAAATAATGAATGACAGCTTGATTACAGATTCGGAAATATTTGACTGAAATATTTCAGAAACTTCACAAGAATGTTGATCTTGAAAAACACTTGAGGACCATACTCTTGCATGAGAGCTGATTCTTCCCACTTGGAACCCAAACCAAATTTCCAATCATTTTATTCAAAATTAAGGACTGAGCTTATTTTTTGGGCTTGGATCCAAATGCTCAATCCACTTCTATACAAACCCAAAACTTTTATGAGCTACAAGATTCAGAAGTTCTTAACAAAATTCTTATGAACTAAAAAGCTCACCTTAAGTCAATAATCAGAGTACACATTTCCACAGACTATCGTAAACAACATATAGTCATCTATCAGCATATGGGATGACAAGAGTCTAGAAAAATGTGGAAAGTAAAGATATTTAACAAGTTTAATTATTGTCAGATGACTAACGAAAATATGGAGGTCAAATGCGTTTCTACCTACACAGTTCCCATTCTTGTTGTGCTCAGATTTCTTCCAATTTCAAAACTGGAAATATAACAATAGCATTTTCTTTATTTCTCATCTTAACTTCTACAGGAGAATGCTGATAAACATGGGTTGAATGCATTAAGGCCTTACTGAAACAAGGATGAATGAAAGAGATATATTTTACATGTGGTTCCTTGAGAATGGTTATGATGATCATTTAATGCCCTTAATATCAGTGAGTTTCATAGACTGCCTGGTTCTTTGGAAGTTTTAATCTCCTGCAAACCTGTCTTTCATGTCATTGAAACGGAGCTGTTGCAGCAGGTCTTGTTCTTTGAAAGTCAGGTTAGTAGAACGAGCTGTGAATACTTTGTACTTCTTATTAAATATATATGTTTCTGTAGGAGTAAGTTCATTAAATTAAAAGTATTTAGGAGATTGTAACTTAATGATATAAAAGAAGTATACCTTTTAACAGCAAATAATTGCGAATATACTACTTTTCTGCTCTATACTGTAGAAATTCCACTCATGCGGCACCCAAATCAAAAAGTGGTATAATATTCATATGCTTTCCAAGCGGAATCAAATGAACTGACTACTCATAATAATAACTTCTCACCAGGGAGAGCAAGCCTATCACAGATAGACTCTGAAAATGAAGCCTTTGAGTTAGATCATTTGTTTGTCGGGAAAAAAACAGGCCAAGAGATGAAGAGCATGCGGACTGTTTCCATAGTTACTTTGTAAAGTGGATTGGCTTGAGCCCTTTCTATCAATCTGGAACACTTCGAGGCTTTCAGACTACATTCCATGTAGTCTGAAAGGAACTGCCTTCCAGTTTCTGAATGCAGCGATAACTGTGGCCAGCCGTGATAAGTCCAGCAGGAACAAGCTCAGCCTTTGCACAGTTACAGACTGAAAAGTTACTTGAGGTATTTCTGTCAACAAGCTTTGGGTTATGCAGAAGAATGTGTAAGGATGCAAAATATCTTGGAAGAGGTAGAAAGGATACTAGTAGATACTACTCAAGTGGAAATTTTTCTTCCTCAGAGAGGGGAAGGTCTTGTTTGTACTGAGACTTTCCCAACAGAGGTGGTTTCATGGAGCAAATTCCTTTGCCAGGCTGGCATATTTGGCAAAGGTGAAAGGGAACAAGAAAGCACTTGGTTCAACCACCCTGTAGAAGAGGAATAAGCTGTGGCAGAAACAAAAAAATATATTGAGCTGATCTATTCTTGCCTTCACTTATTATTTAATTAGTTCTTTTTTTAATTCTTGGTGCTTTAACATTCTGTGTAAAATCATCACATGTATGTGAAAATGAGGAAGAATGTTGAGGAGCTAGGTGACGGAAGCTAGCCAGAGAGTTCCGTGGGAAAAAGGGCATCAACAGGGCATGTTGACCCATAGTTATGTGGCTAAGCCCGTGCCAGTGTGGGGCTGCACCTGGGCTTTGAATCAGAAGCAGTGAAGAGCTCAATATGCTTGCTGCGCATGTGTGTAGTCCATAAAAACCTCATATAGTGCCCCCCCCCCGCCCCCCGGCATTCCTCACCCTGGACGGATGCTCAGAGGTGCCAGGGACTCTTCTGCTCCATTATTGCTTCGATCGGGAAATCCCTGGGGAACCCCCGCTCAGACGCAGAGGTAATAAACGCTCAGTATTGACCCTAGTGTGCCTTGTGTTTGCGTATCCGTCCCTGCTGGGAGTCCAGGTGGTGCTCCCGCCTTACTCTTACAACATGACAGTTCGTAAACATTTTTACTGGATTTTTTTTTTTCAGCAGCCTATGAAGAAAGCCCATTTTTAAGGTAAGCAGAAACACGTTCATCAAAATATGACAAATTATTCCTTTTTTTCCGTGTGCATTAGACAGTTTCCTTCCAGTGCTTCTTTCCCAAGGTGCCCAAAATATGGAAACACAGGTACCATCTCCATTGAATTACACTTCCTTTCCCAAAATCACATGATAAGCTTACTCATTTCCTCTTCAAATAAATTATATTATTATTGTTTAAGAAATTCTGTATATAGAGTGAGAACTGAGTTCCCTTGAAACAGATATTTCCCCCAGATATAAAAAACAGGTGCAGAGGAACTGCTTTAAATAACAGAAAAACCTCCTTGAACAGCAGACTAAAAGTTGAACTGAATGCAAATCAGGTCTTGCAAAGATTCAAAATAGTTCAACCATGTCTTTTCACCTTCCATGTTCCTTCATTTCTTCTTCCAGGCTCTGTCAAAATAGGTGAGTACCAAAAACTGCAAATATCAAAAGGTATAACCCAGATCTTATTTTAATGGGATTTTTAACTTCAGAGTTGGACCATGTTTGGGCAGTCATCAGGTAATTGCCAATATACTCTTACCGGCTCACACATAGTGAGTGTTGGGTAGATGAGAGGAGCAGGTCATGTTATGAACTCAGAGAAATTAACTGTATAGCTATAGCACAGAGGCAACAGTCTCAGAATATTTGATATTTATCAATATCTTTGCATTATCATTCTATCATGTATTATCAACATACACGATACAATCCTTACCTATTAGTAAAATGCTGTATTATAATGCTATTTCACCATGCCTCCCCATAGAGCCAACATGGCCTGAAAGGTTACCCATTTTTCCTTTTCTGAACAAAACAAATGGCATGAGATTAAAATAGAACTCACTCGAATGAAATGATTTTTGCAGCTAAAGAGGAGAAATGCACTGTACTGCTTTCATCAGTATTGCACAAATGAACAAAAAGGCCTTGCTTTTATCTTTTTGACTAATACAAGTCAGTTTAAGTGGTACATTCACATACATTACCAGAAAGAAGATAAGATTGCTGTGTATACTTAAAGACCATGTCAAGACTGGCAGAAGTGTTCTAGTGTACAGACAGGCTATCTTGTAAAGTGCAACTATAGTTGGCATTTAACCCACAGCACTTAAACTATGTTTAACATACAGAACTGGATGGAACTTATTGAATCAAATGCAATCTGTTAAATAGGTGTGCTGCTGAATACAGAAATTACTTGTATAATTAAATTTTATAATGGAATCATATTTTTCTTCTCTGAATCATTTAAAGCTATTCTTACAATTGCAATCTTAGCATAGCGATAAAGCTGCTGACCTGCCTTATTGAAGGTATTTCAAATAAGTAAGCACATGTGATATTTTTGTGTGATCCTTAATACTTCAGCCTCTACACTTTTAAAAACGTGATACACATACTATATAGTATCTCCGCAGCGCAAGTGAAGCATTTTTGAAAAGAGTAACAGGAAATAGAGAAAAAACAAAACAAAACAAAATAATAATTTCTTTTCATCTGTCTGAATCTCTGAACAATTTTAAGATATTTATTTTATATTGTGGAAAAGATAAAGTCACTACTGTCAGATTAATCAGTGTGACAGAATAATTGTGCCACATCTATGCTTACACATGCATGTTCTTGTTACTTGCTGCGTTTTCATCTAATAGCACAGAATCAAATAGGCAAACACAGTAATATTTAGTTTACCGAACAGGCTTCTGACCTCTTACTCTCCCTTAGTGCTTTGTCTCCTTTCTTCCAAGTGATAGTTGGCTTTGGAGAAGCTTGTGGTTTGCACTCGATAACAACTTCTTGGCCTTTGGTAATAATAATTGTTTTCTTCATTTGATTTAACGGGAAAGTGGGAGCTGAAGCTGTTAGAAAGAAGTGTGTTAACTCAGCAGAGAACAGTCACAGCCTTGCATTCCAGTATGTTCTAATAGATAGTTATCCCTTTTCATTTTTCGTTTGGTAATTATTATACGACAGATCAGGTAGAGCTTTACAAAATGTTTGAAATCAGCAGCTAAGACTAGATGGCAGGTCTATAATTTAATCAATCTATTAATTCATGAAATGTCATTCACATCAGCATACTAACATGTAATTACTTGAGAAATCCAACAGCTTTAGTGATTAAATGCTACAGTCGACTTAACTAGACCTTTTCTAAGAATGTTGAGTTTCACATGCAACTTGTTAGAATTAACTAGTTCAGAAAAAAAGTTTAAACTCCATGCATTGTCCAAAATGCCCTTTCTAAATCTAATTCTTTTAAAAATATTAGTGTTAGAGAAATTTTATTGTTTTACCTTTTTATTTTTTGTGTAAATACCTGGTATTGAAAAGTGCAAATTTTGTAATAGTAGATATGCAATCATAACTTGTTCTTACTATTTCACGTCTCAGAAAGTCCCACTGACTGCAACAAATCAGCTAAGGTAATAAAGGTATCACACAATGGCCCTAATTACTGTAATTTAACAACAAAGGCCAACTGTTCCCAGGTAAACTCCTTTGTCTGTGATTTTGTTAAAGTACCAGTTTTGCAAAACAAACAAACAGACAAACAACAACAAAACCTAAAACCCCCACCCAAACCAAAAAAAACTTGTCTCACCTACAAATTTAGGAACATCTTACATCTCCATAGTCTCAGATATGTAGGAATTTCCTACCATTATTTTTGGTAGTTTTTATATCAGAGCTATTTATACAGGCAATTTATTTTGTTCTGTGTCCTTTAATAATCCAGAAAATTAAATGCAACTGCTTCTTTAATACAACATTACGGTTAAAATTTAACAGGGGTACAATTTTACAAACGAAAGCCCAATGTTACTGAGGCAACATATGATAGCTGTGTTCCATTGCCAAAGTTACAAAATACTGAAAAGACTGTGCAACTACCAGATAAGATAGGAACAGAAAAAAAAAGAACAAGAGAACATGGAAAGTAACAGGTTTGATGACTGAATCTCATCTGACAAGGAAAAGTGATGAAAAGAAAGCAACCACTGACTGTGCATGTAATTTGTGGTTAGATAAAAATATTTTGAAGAGTTAACAGTGAAAATCTAATGTTGACTAGCCTGGAAACAGGGAAAATGTAATAGATCAGGTTATTTTTCAGGAGAACCAAATCTTAGCTCACAGGTACTGTATTGTTTCAGGACCTACAGCTTTATTATATATTTGACTGGGAGGTTGGAAGAGTGATTCTCAGGTGCAGTTTTGGAAATTTGCAAGGTTTGAGCAGTGCGGAGGCCCGTGACCTCTGATACGTCTGAGAAGTACTTTGGTAGAAACCCATGTTCCAGCAGCTCTCTGTGCTGAATTAAACAAGAGACTCTTAAAAGTCTGTCTCTTAGTCCCACAGAAGCCCTTTTATCACTGTTGCCCTATTGTGTTTTACAACCTTTAGCTTTATATCAATGCTAGAGACTGTCAGAAAGACAACATTACCCAGGCTTCATTTTTTTTCTTCATTAACACTCCTCTTCCCAACAAACACTTGTAAATACTGAACATTTTCCAACGCTTTCCAAAACACATTATGTCATGTATTCGCTTCATTGTGACATGATGCTGGTTTATTTATGTAATTTTGAGTATTCAATCAGTTCTGGTGACTTAGTAGAAATATTTTAAATCGGTAGTGCTAAGATCATGCTTAATTACTTTTGAATAATGGCCCTGGTAGAAATAATAATTTAATTATAATGGAGACTTTAAAATGTATTAGCTTTCTCTAAACTTCTTTTCTTGGACTTGCTTTTGAGGGAGTAAAAACTATTTTTCCATGCATTTGAATTAACAGGGCCTTATATTAGTCACAAAACGTAACTGAGTCAGGAATTTATAAAATAAAGCATTCCATTAACAGAACGACCTGCACGCCCCTAGGCGATAAAGGATCGAGTCAAATATAGTTAACAAAAGGAAAAAAAAAAGCCCACTTTTGTCCACTTTGCTAACAGACCAAGAACAAGTGTAATCATGAAAAGGAAAGAAAGGAACATTCAATTCGTTTCTCATGATACTCACCTAAAATCTTCAGCTCTGCACTGGCATAAATGGTGCCATACTTATTCTCTGCTAAGCACTGATACATTCCAGCATCTGACAGATTCACACTGTGGATCATCAGTACACCATTAAGCATCTCAATTCTGCTCTGTAATGGAATAAAAAAATATTAATTCTGTAAAAGCAAACAAGCTCTGGAAACGTTCTGGCTCCTAGGTTAAGGTAAATGGACAAAGCACAAGTTAGGAATGAACTTCCTTGGGTTTACTTTATTCCAGCTACCTAAGGAATGAGAAGAATAAAACAGATTGGGGGAGGGAGGGGCAGAAAAAACCTCTGAAAAAATTTAAAGGGAAATATTTTTAAGTGTAGGGTTCACCATTCTTGAGGATTGCTTTTGTCTGCTTGCTTGCTTGCCTGTTGGGGGCTGTTACCCTACATAATTTTAAAAGCAGTTCATCCCTGGAACCTTAATGAGGCAAGATATCAGTTGTGGGTGTAACATATTTGATGATATTTGCATCTATAGCAAATGTTTGGTTTCAATTTTGGCACCATTTCCGTAAAAGTCAATATAAAAAACTATTTGCGTGAGTAAGAGTGAAAGGGTTAATTGCCTTTATCATCAGAGACAATTTGAAAGGTCTACTAGTAGAAAATAATTACTGTAGGTCAAAGAAAGGGGATATTAATATTTATTTACGGACATATGTATTTCACAGAGATGTATAATGAATAATTTGAACTGTTACAATACATCTCTAAGTTTCATTGTTACAGCTGTTGTTTGAGTTAAAGATTAGTAAAGAACGGAGCGTTTGAGAATGCAGAGATAAAAATGAAAAGAAGTTCTCTCTATCTTAAGCCCCTCATTTTAACTAAAATGTAATTTGAAATTTCAGAGCCTAGTACAATGAATGCTTTGGAAAATCAGAAAATCAGAAGTATAGATACTTAAATTATTTAAATTTCAGGATGGATATCTCCCTCTTAAAAAGGCAGAAAGGGCATGTAGCCTTATTTTCAATGCCTTGCAGCTTTAAAAATATACTGTGTTTATATGTTTCCTTTCTCATTGTTTGTATAACTGATTGATTTTCAAAGATCTGAGACATTCACTGAAAGAAAGATATATTTATATTCATAAATCCATTCTGTGAATTCATTTACAAATTGATATGTTTTCTCTCAAAATTAAACAGTTTTATTTTAATCCGGAAAAATACAGGAAATAAATTCATAAAACTTTTTTTACTTTAAATATTTTGAGATTATAAGAAATAGAAAGGGACTAGACAAAAAAAAAAAAAAAACAAAAAACCCCACATGATGTGGGTTGATTCATCGATGATTCGGTGAAAGAAACAGAACAATACAATAAACTAAGGAGCAGATCATGCTGTGAGTGGTCTTTTAAAATGAAAAGAGAATTTTATCTAAACCTAACTTTAAAATATCGCTGCACTATTAGACTTGACATTCTAGAAGTCTTCTATGCCACATTTTAGTAGTCTCGATGATAAGGGTATGAGCTCTGTTATTCACAGAAAATTAACAGAGCTGAAATCTAATGAACATAAAATGTCCGTTGTACCTCTTACATTAGCTTGTTAGAGTTTTGAAGCATATGCCATGTACAATGAAACTATGCTGTGTGATAAATAACATAACATAACATAACACTGACGGAGATATTAAAGAGTCAGATTCAGTCAGATTCATCTAATACAGGCCTTCTCTGAGTTGTCATGTCACGCAAGTTGGCACTTGCTTTTTATACAGAAAAGTTTAGATATAAGTAACAGTTTTACAGCGAATATTACAATCTAAAACAGAAACAAACAAATAAAAACCTCACCATGCTGCGTGAGTATTGCTCAGAGGGACATCATAGTAAGTGAAGAGTGGGGAGATGATGCTGCAGATACAGCTCGGGGTGCCCTGTCTGCCCCATATCTGTGAACTAGAGAGAATTTCGGACGAACACAACTTTACAGTGCTGGAGATGGGCCAGGAGGGACATGCATAACAAATCTGCCTGTACAGTAACACGTAAGAACCTAAGAGAGAAAAACTCTTGTTTCTGAAGTACTTTTCAGTACTTTAATTAATTTTATCTGAATCGAACTAGAAACATGCAACATACTGGTGCTTCATTGTACAACGTACCTGTGACCAGAGAGGAACTCCATTTTTCAGCCAGCTATATGTGGGCCGTGGTTTTCCAGTGGCTTTACATTCCCAACGGAGTTGATCTCCACTGTCTAACTGAGTATCGTTAAGTTTCTCCACCCAATGTGGGTAGGCTGCAAAAACAAACAAACAAACAAACATCAATTCTATATACAAACCATACAAACTGGTAAGTCTTTTGCTGGTATGTGAAGACTTAAACCATTAAGGAACCTAAATAATGGCCTATATAAAGCCTAGTTTACTCTGAGCAAGACGCACATTCAAACAAACAAACAAAAACAAAATAAAAAGTAAAAACATTAACAGAACTCCAAAACATTAAAGGAAATAAAGGAATTGGATCAGGTGGTGAGCATTTATGACCAGGAATAGAAAGTTGGTCTGATTTAATACAGACCAGTGGATTACATTACAGTACTACATATTAATGCATGTATTATTATTAAATTTATGAACATTTACCTGAGAGCTGCCATACACTATTTAGCAACACTGCTAGACTTGATAGAACTGCATGAAATAGAGAGACTATGATAGTTGATAGTTAAACCCCTTACTAAAATTTAAATAACGTTGGTCTTGCAGTGTTGCTAAATATTCTATTGTGGCTACCAGGTAAACGCTCATAAATTCAATAATAATAATTATCATAGCGTCTCTGTTTCATGCACTTCTATCAGTCTACTGGGAAACTATGATTTATTCAGCTAGGAATGACGGGCATTTGGCAAGGTATTTGCACATGTTCTTGTTAAAGTTTGTTGGACTTAGTTCAGTTTCACATTTCAAGGGAGAAAATGCTTTTAATGCTTTTAGGCACAGAACACCAGGGATTTCCAGCACTCATCATGAACATAAATTATATAGTAAATCAATGTTTAAATGGTAGTTTTTTTAAGGCACACAGTAGTTAGGCATATACATGGTTGTTAGTACCCAAATGTCATGAAATAACCTGTTAAAAAGCAGGGAATATCTTTGCAGAGATGCAGCTCTTCAGTGATCAATCACATACCAATGCAGAGAATCTTATCATTTGGAAAACTTCATGGTTCACTGAAGAACTGTTTATTCATGACAGAAATAAAAAATGTATGCTCAGAAGCCAGATTTTGGTTTTTCGCATTGTAGCAATATCAAGTTCTGTAGCAAAGAGTATGACAGATTAAATTAATTAACGTTAATAACCTTAAATATTAAGAAAAATGGAGATAATAAGTAGCCGAAGGATTCCTCTGCTAAAGGACTGCACAGTTCTTCTGACTGGAATGAGTAGAAATCCAGAGCTGTCGCAACAAAGTGTCTGTTTTGATCATCGAATAATTGATAACCTACCTAAAATGTGCAATTGAGTTTAAAAATAAATCTTTGAATCTAGCTGGCATTTGACAGGTCACCAATCAAAGAAGTGAGAAAATACGATGAGACATGACAGGTATGTAACTGGTTCTATCTGCATTGATGATAAAGAATGTGAGTCAAATGTCTATCATTCCTAAGCAGAGAATAGTCTGAGCAGGCGATTGTTGGAAAGGTATCAGAAAAAGAATTACTTATTTCCTTTCTAGTGGAGGAAATCAGAGACAAGATAGACCTAACCTCACTCTCAAACCTAAGACCCAAAATAGATGCTCCTCTATTCTTATTGCAGTCAAGGTGACACATGAAATGTTCCGTATGTGCTCTCTCTGCACTGAATCAATGGCTTATGTTACTAAAAGATCCCATGTAATACTTGGAAGCAACTTATGGGAGTTCCTGCTCACATGTTGCCTACTAATTGTACTAGTCATCCTAAAAATATAATTCAATTGCATTGTTTAGTTCTTGCTGCTGTTTTCTGTTAATGTTTTGGTATGAATGAAGGAAGCATGCGGAGCAGCAATTCTTTCGTTTGAAAATCAGTAGAGCTAGCATGATTTTGATGATGTGACAGTTAAATTTGTAACTAAAAATTCATAAAAGTTAGCCGATGGTGCCATAAAATCATGTAGTTTCAAAGAGGCATTAAACTGTGCTACTTTCTTTTTATTTCACTCTTTTTATTATTTTGCTTTTCTGAAAGTTCTGCTATATGACCCAAAATATAAATGGTCTCATTTTTGTATTTTGTATTTTGTATTTTGAATTTGATCTCATCTTGAACCTAAGCATTTGAAATTAGACAGTGAACCTGATTACAATGAAATAAAACTTTTATCAAGTCTGATCCAGAGATGTTCTCATCAGTATACAACTGCAGTTCCTCTGGCTGTGGCTGTCTTAATAGCATAGTCACGGTATGGCTATTCCTCTATAACCACAAGCTTGCAAATCTCAGTTGGATGATTGATTGGAACTGACAATCATATTTTCATCGGCTGGAATATTTGGGCCCTAAATTTTCTCCTGATACGTTAAATGGCTTTTGAACTCTGAATTTTCAAGCTGTTGAATTTGCCATCAGCATAAGTATTGACTCAGATTCTCACCTCTTTGACTGAAATAGAAGAAATTCTGAACAAAATAGCAAAGCAACAGGTAGATGGAGCAGGAACAGTGCTAAACGTGTGATTGAGAGAAATATTTGGCCTCACTTTTTGGCTTCTTTTCTGCTCTCTCTGTACTCCTTACCCTGCAACAGGAAAATGGAGCTCCTTCTCTGCTCATTTGTAAGAGTCTCTCTCCGTGATATCATTATATTTGCATTTAAACCCTGCCAATTACTAAAAGAGTTAAATACTAAAGACATAATTGGATTTGCAACCTCTTGCTCATTTCATTATTAACTTTTTTTAACAAAAGGGGTTGATCTTCATCTTATTACACATGTGGGAAAGGAAAAGCTCCTTCCATAATTGCCCTTGATTTTAATTGGAAAATTTAAATATTAGCAAGAAGTATTTCAACAAATTTCATAAGTAACAGATGTTTTCTCTCTTTATAAAAGCAACATTCAGCTGTGGGAACAATGGATATTTGCCGAATTTTTATCTGTCGAGTGAACAATTTTGAGGATGAATGTAAGAATAGAAGGATTTATTTTATTATTCAGTAGTCTTTATGGATATTGTGCCATAGTTTTCTATAGTGCTCCAGAGATTTTAAAATCACTGTGGCCATCCTCTGATTTATTTTATGTTGCTTTCCTTCACCTCTTTGTATTCAAGGATGTCAAAATGCTTTACAAACACAAACGGGCAATAAATCTGCAAGCTTATAGGCCATTTTTTAAAAATCCTTTGTGCAAAATGAAATTCAGATGCAAAAAATTCAGATTACTTTCTCAAACAATTATGCAACTTTTTGGCTGAAAAAAAAGGAGAAAATTTTGCATAGGCAAGTGCCTTGACTTCAGACAGTGTCATAAAGTGTGAATGAGAACAAAGTCTGGGCTAAGAAAACTTAATTTTCTGGACATAAGGCCAAGTTGGGAAGCACACACTAGAAGATGAATACGTAGCTATGACAGGGTTAGAAAGATAGCAAACTTCAGCTGAAGGCACAGTTCTGACCACAGAAATTTCTTCCTTTCCAGCCAGTTTTACTGCATGTATTTGAGGCTAACATACAGAGACACTAATGGATTTGCTTCCATGTAGTTTTTATAGGAAGTGATTAAAATGGTGTTTGAGAGGGAGACCCTATGTTACTTTTTACTTTCCTCTCGGAGAACAACATTCTTCTTCTGATAGTCTCAGTCGTGCTTAATGGGTAATGGCTTTGAATATGGGCTGAGGTTAAAACTAGGCTTGTTTTCTCAAGCTTGTCTATATAAAGAAGGTAAAAAAATCCGGACCCCTGTTACACTGCATTACAGACTATTGCAGCACATGCCAGAGCATGATATGCACTCCTGCATTTATTTTCCCTAGTGAGAGTAATGGTGTTGAAGGAGAAACCTGTGTTTGATGTTGCTTGCCTGAGGTGTTTGCATTAGGAAAGCACATGGCAGTGAAGGACATCCTCGACATGCAAGTTGAGGGCTGTGCTTCCCTGGGCTGTGCTGTCTGTACAGGGGCTGTAATGGGCCTTCAGTTCAATCGGGCGCCTCCGGAGAGTAACGTAACTGTGGGAGGAGGACGCGCTTTCCCCTTGGTCTCGTAAAGCTGGGGCTGAACATCTGGGCTGTGAGGGCTCAGCTTTAGTGGCACAGGGCTGTACAAATAACTCGTGGTTGCTAGGGGCCAGCTGGAAGCTCACTGCTTTAGGTCAGTCTTTTGTGCCACCGTTCTGTCAGCTCCCTCTCCTAATTTGTTGCCTCGTTCCTTCTCCTTTGTCTCTTTCTTCCTTAGTCATTTTTTATCTTATGTTCATTGCAGAGATACCTGCTCTCTCATTTTTAACTCCCCATAATTGCTTGTCTGTCTTCTTTTACATTGATACCTGTGTATCGAAACAAAACGATGAGAGAGGAAAAAAAGAAGTATGAAAAGAAAAGATAAAGAAAGAAAAAGAGAGGTAAGAAAGGACACTGAGATCTGTACAATGAATGGTGAGAGAGAAGGGGAAGGGGGAAGAGAAAGGCAAACAGGAAGGGAGAAGGAGGAAGAAGAAGGGAAGATCTAGTGGATTCCTCTCGGGCATCCATATCATACCCTCAAAAGCAAGAGGTTCAGAGTGCAAGAGCATCAGGATTGTTCAAACCAGCACCTGCTATTGGGAAAATGCTGGTAGTCAGTGATTACAAATGATTAATGCCCTGTTTCTCCATGAAAATTGTAATTTTTGTGCTCTCTTCTATTAATAAATTTAAGCTCGAATAAAAGTCAATGTAAATTACTGGATGACCAAATCACTAGAGGGAAAATTATAATGCTAAAAATTGATTGCATCCACATGAGGATGTCTTGGCATTAGCAAAATTAAATTTTTGATGCCTTTGTCACTTCTATAGCTAAATTTCAGCTAAGTCAGCACTTACAGCTACAACAAGACTGCAACAATCTGAAATTGTCAGCATCTGAAATACTACTTTCTGAACAATATCTGAAGTGTCAGCTGCATCAGACTGTCATGGTACATCTGGATTACAGCATCAGGTAAGAAATCAGTAGTTTGTGACTAAATGTGACCAGATGGGCAGACTTGGTGTTCCGGCCATTCTCCAAAATCCTCTGTGGTAATCCAGATCAGAGGCAACTGACATAACGGAGAAGATTCAAACAGACAGCAAGTGAGTTCTGGCAGAGATATGTAAACAGTGAGACCATAGTATGACATGGCTGGTCCTATAGCCTGTTCCGAAATTTTACAAGGAAACCCTGGTAAGGAATGATGGCCTACATATGAATTTTTGAGCCAAAGTAATCATTGTGTCCTGGAGGAATAAGATGTCAGTGAAAAGACAATGAGCTTTAAGATAAATAATTCATGTTGAGTGTTGCTATGAATTAGAAGTATAGCAGCAAATGCTGTTTCAAGTAATGCCCCCAAATCCTGCCAAATCAGCTGTCAGCAAAGGAAGCTGAGAATGCCCTACAGTAACATTTACACAAACCCCGTTACATCCTTGAGAACGGAGGTCAGGGTCTGTAGGCCAATGAGATACTAATGCTGTCTTCAGGAGCCCTCTGATGTGAGAGGCTCACTGGACATTACCTCATTTTGACGCCTAGAAAAAGTGCTTTAGGTAGACTACTAATACTTTGTGCTGCATATTCTGCTGTACTATAAGTCACTCTTGATCTTCTCCATTTGAAAGCTCTCTGTTACCTGCACTGACCTTGCTCCCCACTATGCAGAGATGAAATTCTAGTTCAGTTTTTTTTTTTTTTTTAATTACCTATAAGGTAGTCTACAATCAATAATAGACTTCACAAAAACAGAACCAAAATAATATACCAGCCTCACATAGCTGTTTATCAGAGACAATCTGAAGTGGATCCCCTTTCCATAATGCTACATCTGTTCTACTATTATTGCATAAACTGCAGATTAGCACAAAGTCTGCATTATCCATAAAAGCAATATCTCAAAAAATATTCTGAAAATCATACAATGGTGGAGAACTAAAAATTATTATTTATATATTTGCAAAGTTGATAGAGAAAATGTTTTCTATGGACTTCTAGATCTGAGCAGCAAAACCCAAAAATAGATATTCTACTCAAAAATGAAAATTGATCACAGAATCACAGAATCACAGAATGGCTGAGGTTGGAAGAGATCTCTGGATATCATCTAGTCCAATCCCCTTGCTCAAGCAGGGTCCTCTGCTATCCTAGCTAACAAGAGAGCTGCTGTTATGTAGTGGCCAGAACACTAGATCATGTTTGTTGTCATCTGAGTTCTGTTTTTGGCTCTTCCACAGGCCAAAAGTATGATCTCGAGGAAATCATTTCATTTTCCAGCCCTTCCTGAAAATCAGAACCTTAAGAAATTGTGCATGCCTAGATTTTCACAAAATATGGACTCCACTTATTTCACGATTTCACTTACTCAGTTCTTTTTCCCGTACAATGAAATTAACAATAACTCATCACTGAGACACGGCAAGGGTAAAGTAGAAGTTTAAAAAAAAGCATGAGAAAAATCCTAAGATATTCATAAAGTAGTTTTCTGACAAATGCATCAGGTATAGATTGCATGTCAGCATTATATATCATATTAGGAGGATCAAAAATATAGATTTTTTTAAATTATAAGAATATTGTTTTTAAAAGAAACCCTAAACATCAAGAAACATAAAAGTTTGGTTTTGCCAGCTTTTGAGGAAGTCAATTTTATTCATGCTTCATACTTTAATGCCTTACTGAGAGGTAAAAAGATATAGCCTAATTCCATACTGATCTTATTTCAGAAGAAAGATACTTCTTTTTCATTGGACCTGAACACTCTTCATATGTATTTACAGCCTTAAGTGTGGACAAAACATTGCTGGATAATACTGTCTGCAGTTACACTTACTGTACACTTGCAGCTGTCCTCTGAAGACATTCCTTCCACGTGAGTTTTCAGCTTTACATTCATACATCCCTGCATCCTCTAGCTGCACATTAGGTATTTCAAGCACAGCTTGGGATTTTCTCAGGCGGGCTTTACTTGGATTATGACCATTAACTTTCCTCCACGAGATTGTTGGAACAGGGCTGAAATATTTAGTAAAATTACTGTTAGCACTCTTCCACTATTGAGAATATAGATTCTGCTATCTGTTAATGTAAATGCTTAATAATCTAAGAAGCAATAAAATATAATCACAATTAAGGTTCATGTATGCTTGATATACTTCAGTGTCCATAGGGAACATTTAATAAATGGTTGTTACATGGCAGGTGTCCCCTTCATCCACAAGGGACGCCAATTTTTTATTGAGATTAAGTAAATCACTTCAAAAGCTCTCTCTAGAGCTTCTTTAGCACTCTATGCTTTACTCTTGTTGTCCTGAACCGTTTTATTCTATGGGTGAAAGAAAATAACAACTTCAAAACCTGAGGAACTTCAATGATCTTTTTTTTTTTACCCAAAGACTTGTGATGAATTCTCCAGCCCCTGGGCTGTTTGTTCCATGGCTTTCAATTGGTACAGCCTTATATTTTTCTGAATGTGGTAGAGGACACTCAGAGGAGGGAAGAAAAAAAGAACATATTTATAAAAGTAATGCCAAACGTTTGACTGCGAACTAAAAATTAGTCTATAATTCAGGTATTCTAAAAGAAACTTTAAAGATATCCTAAATGAAAATATAACTTATTCATGGAAAATTTATTTTAGATTTATTTGAATTGCTCTCAAGTCTAAACTTAGATATAAACACAGTTGAAAGGTGTTGCAGTTTAGATGGGGGTATGTAGTTCATAACATGGATTCAAATTCAAAGCAATTTTCATTTCTACCGGCACTTACTAACTTCCATTTGTGGGACTTGCTGTAATTATAAAAAGTTGCAATGAAAAGCCTTTTCTTCCATTTTTCGTGGTGTCCAATTTTAGACATAACATACACAGAGGTGGGAGCCACACGTAAGTAAGGTTCTAGCTATTGTTCAGCTAGTGAAAATCAGCCTTGTGAGTTACTGTGGTTGGGCTCCGACTCCCAGCTGAGTTGCTCCAAATTCAAGCATTTTACAGAGATTCAGGAAATTCATCAACTCATATTTGGAGGTCAGATGTATTAGCTTCTCTAATACTCTCACTTGAATATCACTTGAAGTCATTAAATTTCATTGAGTCTATTAGCATAATTACCTTCATACAAAATTTGTGTCTGGGCAAAAGTACAGTCTTTGGAATGGTATCCACTATTGATTTGAACATATCAGAGACGGAGAATCATTGTTTCCTCTGTCAGTTTGCTCCACTGATTACTTAATCTCATGAAAGATACTTTACTTTATTTTGAATATGTCTGGATTCGTCTTCAAGACATGGTCCTCGTGACGCCTCTCTTTTGTGAAATGGTCCTGTACTACTTTCTTCCACAGAAGATACATATGTTGAAATCAAATCACTTTTTTTTAAGTGAACAAAATAAACAGACTAATCCCTTTTTCTTCAGCACTCCAACCATATATATCTTTCTTTTTTTAGATATGTATGGATCACACTAGCTCTTTTTCTGCCATAGAAGCTGGATAGCTTACTCATTCTTTATCTTAAATTACTTTCGCACTGACTGCTTTCAAATCTTGGTGTCCTGTGAATTTGGCTTTAGGACTCTTCTGTGCACCTTATATGGGTCTAATCTCATTAAGCTTGTTCTATATTAGAAGTTATTTTATACCCACTTCAGTTGGTAGATTGAAAAGAGCTTCCCACTCTTACATGACACAAGTACTTCATTCTGTTCAATTCCAAATATTAAGAATAAATAGAATACTTCTGTCTCTGATATACTACTTAAAACTTATTATCTTTAGCCCCATCACTTACAATAATCCTCTGACATCCTTAGGAACCTATTTTAATTTTCTGTAATTTGACAGCTCTTTGCATATGTTAGAAATAGTACACGTAACAATATTAGTTTCTTCTTTTTCCTATTTATATGCTATCATATTTTATTTCTAACTTCATTCTTGACTTTGCTACTAAAATTTATAGTCTTTCTTGAGTGATGTTCCAGAGATTTCATAATTCTGTTGTTGTTTTGGCTTCAGCTTTGACTGTCAGCTACTTACATGCTTGTCCTCTTACTTTATTATGTCATAATCACTGGCTGCAAAACAGCAGCTATGGCCAGTCAAGTGTTTAATTAATCTTTATTCATTACAACACAGGTCTACAGTAGAAATACTTTTGCTGGGTACAATGCAATACCACCTCAGTAAGTGCTGTTTTATGAATGGGAAAGGCAGGTGGGTACATTTTATTTTCCAAAAGGCTGTCATGCGTGTAACCCATTATGGCTTATTTGCCCTGTAACGCTCCATCCAGTAAAACCAATGACAAAAATGCTTTTGCTCTGTTGTCACAGAATATAAACAGTTCAGCTGAATAAAGCTGATAAGTGGATTTTTTTCATGGTGTATGTTTCAGGGAAACAATGAAGACATCATAAACCATGAAGATTGTCTCATTTAGCTGCTGTGAGGTTATTCTGAAATTCATGTATTTAGGAAATCTCCTTTAAATTGCATTTACCTCTTTAAAAAATTCTGTAATGCAAGCTACAGAAAATAAATGTGTATAACAGCAAATATCAAACAAACTTCTTGTTGTCTGGGTCATCAGGAAATGTATTTTAAAAATAATCTCTTTTTTCTTCATTAGTATGAGGTAATAAGGGGAAGGAGATGAAATTACTTTAGCTGTGAAGATTTAATGATTTCAAAGGAAAGTATTCCCAGCCTGCAAATCATATTCACAGACAACTTGTAGCTCTGTTTAATGAAGCTTCTTATTTTCCTTGCATAACTCACAAGTGAGGTATGAATTTTACATCTGAAGTAAAAATATATCTATACATATTTCTCCTTTGTGACTCATGAGAGAATGAAATGAAACAATGAAATATATCTCAGTAAGGATGTGAAAGAATAAAATTGTGTGACTGTTCTAGAAAACTCATAAAATCTACCATAAAAAGCTAACTAACATATGCACACATTGTTCATCTTTTCACATGATCCATAGCCTTTTTAAAAAATAAGAGTAACAGTGGAAATACCTCTAATATTGATCTATTTAAGATAATATACATAATTATTAAATCTTATAGTAATAACTGTTATAATTGATTTTTATTTGGGGCTTATCAGGCTTCTATGGGGATATTAAGTTTTCTTGTTTATTATAAAGAAAAACTTAGTATTATACTGGTCAGATTCAACTCATGTGAGTAACTTTATATGAGTTCCAGTTGAGTTCAAAGAGAAGACCTCTCCTTCTCACTCTTGGAAACATTCTTTGAATATTGCAGGTAAACCTTAGCCTCAGTAAGATAAAATTCCCACATGCTTTTAGAAGGACCAGCATTAAATCCCATATTCACTTCAACTGAAATAAAAATTATAAGAGGTCACCAGTGACTATGGAAGACATTACTATGGCTATGTTAATCTTGAATGTGGAAAAAAAAACCCACTTAGGTTATGCTTTTGCATTTACATTTAGAGGAGACTATATAAGAGTGAGTTTCAGAATCAGGACAAATGCTGTTGAATTCATCGGGAATTTTTCGTTGTTTTCACTTGAAGTAGAAATGTTTTGAAAATCTTAC
Organism: Struthio camelus; assembly: GCF_040807025.1. Classification (NCBI taxonomy): domain Eukaryota; kingdom Metazoa; phylum Chordata; class Aves; order Struthioniformes; family Struthionidae; genus Struthio; species Struthio camelus. The sequence continues at coordinate 209,826,580 of NC_090942.1, forward strand.
TGGAAACAATTTTGTACATTTTTTTTCAATTTCATTTGAAAAATAATGTAGTTGGATCTATGAGGTAGCTATTTGTTTCAGGAAAGGGATGAGACAGAAATAAAGGAAACCTCTAGATTTTAAAATACATTTTCCATGGATTGGAGCCCCTAACTTTTCAGAATTATCTTAAATAGGAATGTTTTGGTTACTTTTTCTATTTTTGGGGGGGGAAATAATTTTGTATTATTTGTAATATTTTACCTTCTACTGCAGTTTCAATTCCTTTCCACACTATTTCTCTTTATAATGCCTTACAGTTCTGAGTTGTGTCTTCAAATGCACAGGTGCACATCATAATACACCTTGAAAAACTCTGCTTGCCTTCTCATTTGAGATTAGAAAAGAGTTCCTTCTCCTTATGCCCTCCAGCCTTCCAAATGTGTTAAATATCTTCTAATTATTACAGCGTAATTATGTAGGATTAAAATGTCGAGGAGTATCATGAAATTCTCTTCATCATATACTTGCCAGAAATGCACATCTACGAGTTGCACAATTTTACCTTTAGAATGTCCCATATATATCTATTCTGGTCAGATGGACAGAATTAGGAAACTACCTCATTATTCTATACAGATAATAACTTCTCCTTTTATTTGGTTATTAAAAGACACTTAATACTCATGACATTCAGCAGCTGTGAGTATTGGTGACTTAAGGATAAAATTAGAATAGAAGAAGACGGTGATGAGTTTGAGGCCAGTAAGCAGGAACAAGTTTTGGGTCTGCAGGTCACATCAACATGGGGTCCATGACTGCACTACAGAGGTCTCATGTATGTGTCAGTGTTGCATGCTAGTGTGGATGTGCTTCCTCACTAGAACTGATCTTGTACTTCACCTGCACAGAACAAAGGCAGCATGTCTGTGCTTGACCATGCGTCCAGCTCCAAGTCATCTTCACATTTGAGGTTTTAGGATGGGAGAGCACCCCTAACATCTACAGCAATGGTGGGGATAATGATTCATTATACATAATGATCCATTATCCACAATGACTCATACTCCAGAGGACTTTCTCCTCTGATTGAACATTTTAAATCCTTGGCTCAAACTTGATCCCTAATTGTGAGACAGCTAAAGTTAGATTAAGATAATTCATGCTCCTCGTGATTTCAAAGTAGTTCCCTAAATTCTTAAAGTTATTGATGATCACAAAAGTCATCTTACTAAGAGGTAATCAAACAGGAAAACAGAAGATCCACTATGGGCAAGGAATTGGTTTCACAAGCAGTGAATGAAAGGGGAAAAGTTATTCCACAACCTTTTGTGCCTCCATTTAAAAGTTAGATAATGGTATTTACTCTTAACCCAATCACAGCAGCAAAGCTAGATCACAAAAAAGTTAATGGAGAAGGTAGGTTGCTAAGAGCCAGACTCCATCACCATGGAGAGAATGGATGAGCATCTGTGGATCTAGTATTAGTCATATTGCAAAATTCTGTGTTACATTTCCTCATCACTGCATTGTGGATGTCATATTGTGTTATAGAGGAGGTGTAGAGCAGATACAGCTATTAAATCATGACGGAAGTAGGCTTAGTTCTATCCTACATTTTGAGAAACTCCCTAAGCATCAAACAGCCAGTAACACTTTTTTTCTAGTCTGATTATTTTTTACCTGGGTTCTCTGGCTGAAGGCACTTTGAAGTTGGTGAATGTTCTTTTAAAAAACATTAAATACATAACAACAGTTAAAATGTCACAAGACACTTGGTCAAAGAGGCTGCTGAGAATCTGAAGCAACTTGAGAAGCAAATGACATATATGACATCAGTTGCGTGAGGAGGGGAGACAGTATATGAAAGATTCACAAATGTAAATTAGATAATAAATGTGTTAAAACAGAATAATCTGCTAAAGGGACATGTTTTGATGGGTGTCCATATGGAGTCTTAGAGCCAGAATATCACAGTAGCAATCTGATTACCCATCCTGTGTAAGGCTATTTTATAACTGCACTTCCTTGAACACGTCTTTTTTCTGTGTCCCAAACTTCGGCCAGGTAGAATTTCTGTAGTTGGCATGTTAGTCTTAGGATTTTTAACTTTACTCTACCGTACGGATCAACTCTACACTATACAGATCAGTGCTAGAGGGGTAGCTACAGTGAGTCCAAAAAACAACAGATCTACCACCACTCATGACACACATGATCTTCATGTGTAAATGTGATGTGTCTGGGACAGCTTTAAATCTGCAAGTCAGCTGTAGAATATGATGACTGCTGACTTCTGGAAGTGCTGGATTCAACTCTTTTGTACAGTAACAGTGTATGCGCACTTATTTCTTTCTAGGAAATCCTGAAGAGAATTATGGAAGCAGTTACTTTGAGGAACTGCTATTGATAATTGCTAGAAATTTCTTTCTTATGATCCTCTCGACTTCTAATACAGATGAAAAGACTGCATATATGATTCTGAACAGCAGGTTTGGAGTACAATTAAAGGGAGAGAGTTTTCTGTAGCATGAGCTTTCCTGTTCTTCCTTGTCCTCAATTTAAAAGTCCCTCTATACAAAAGTTGCAAGCAAGCACCTGCAAAAATACCTCCTTCGTCTTTAAACTAAGGCAAAGCTGTGTATACTACTGAATAAAGCTTTTGATAACATTTACAGGTTTTCTTTTGTTGTCAGGAGGGGTAGAGACTCATAATATTGCTTATTTGAGACTGAGATTCTACTGTTGGGACTTGCTTTTTGATAGGACTGAATTTTTCTGCTTTCCCTATGCCATATGATAAGAGGCACTAAGTATAAACTTCGACTTGGGGTATGAAGTGGTTGGAGTGTTTACCCAAACCAAGGCAGAATGAGGCTTGGGAGTTCTACCTGAGATTTGCCAGAGAACCTTTATTTACTGCACTTCTAGGAATGATTGTAACGTTTGTAACAGAATATCTTGAAGAAAAAAAATCTACTCAAAGAAAGTTAGAAATCAATCCAGCTTGAAAAACAAGGACAAAAGCCAATCCTGCTCTTGCATGTTATGACATAGATTCTTATTCAATCTGAACTGAGAATGAACTTTAAAGTGGATGAAAGTCTCAGAAGGATTTATCTGGGCATAAACAATATGTACTACGGTCATCAAAGCAAACCAAATCCTGGACCTATTCTTTACTTACATAAATAAGTAGACTGGAAGATGCCATATTCATATTCAAAAAGGTTCCTTCCTCTTATTGGAAGTGTATCTCCAGGGGAATAGACATCCCTATGCATAAAACTGACCAACTAATTTCTATTGAGCCTTCTCATTTTCTTCTTGGGATTGTTTTGTTTTCAGTGAACCTGAAGAATACTTCCACAGCATCCAGATTTGGTGTCTGACAGAATTAACAAAATCTTTTTCCTAAAGTGAGAAGCAGTGAGGAGGAATATAAATGATTGCTATTTTCTGTACTGTGGGATTTGGAAAACTTCCATTCCTATACCAGTTTTAGTCTTTAGGCTGAAGCTTGATCTTCGGCAAATCATTCTATTTTAATCCCCTATGCCAGTTTCCCTGTTTTAAAAAGAAGTTATAATGATATAGCCATTTTAAAGCTCTGGGTTCTGTAGATAAAAAACGACTATCATAGTAAGAACCATTTCCGAAGACGAAGGCAAATTGCTACCTGTAGACTTACATTGCAGTTTCCTTAAGATGCTAAAATTCCAGCACACTGGCTCCATTTGTTTCACATGGCAATTCTCCTATTGGATCTATAGAATCTAGAACCTTTTGCTCCGTGGGATCTTGGCATGTCATTATAATGCTCAGACAAGTCCAAACTAGCTTTCCATTTGCCTGAAAACTGTTTAAAATCTGTTTGGAATTCCTCAGCCCTCCATCCTTCATTTATCAGTCACAAACTCTTTGTAATGATTCATCATGTCATTTCGTACTTTGTTTTGGCCGGCGCTTCCACGTGAAGAAAATAAGAATGTATGCACTACTAGCACAAGCAAATCAGTGTAAATGAAAGCTGTTAATGTGCACTGAATATCCTGAATATAGAATCAGACTATCTGTAATAGCCTAGATGTCTCTGCGTGTTACCATTACTGTGGGCACAGGCAAGCATGTTCATTCAAAAGTACAAGGAGACTTAAATCATCGCCAAAATACATCTAGAGAGGAGGAGCTGCTGGTGCTGAGCGGTCATACTACTTCAGACAACATTTCTGAGCTGTATCTCTGACTGCACCAAACTGCAAAGATCTGCTGGCATATCCCAAAGAAGTGGTCAGCAGAACTGCTTTAGGTTGCCTCTAAAAAAGTAAAACTTGTTTTATATCATTTTGCATCCAAGTTCTGTTCCCCTGGTACTCAGCAGCTGCCTGCCACCTTGACCCCTCTCTCATCCTAACGACCCTAGGCTTCAGCGTAACATAATTAACAGAAGTTAGCTGCGAATTTGTTTTAAACTGTGATCGGTGCATTGGTTCTGCTGCTCCTTGGCATAATACCATGGCTGGGGCAGGAGGTAGCAACACAGATTTATGTTAAGGAGCCTTACATCAGAAAAGACTTTGATCTTGGAATAGAAATCCTCATGAGACCTTTTTTGACAAGGGATTTGGATTAGTGAGAGGGAGTCAGATTTTGGGAAGGTCCTGTCTGCTTTTCTTCATAATTCATAGCAGGAGATGTATCCTGCTGGGTCTGAACCCCCACCAAACATAGCTGTCTACAGAAAATACACAGATATCATTTTTGCAACAATCTGGATGATATAACCAAGTTAATACTGGATTTGTCAAGACTGGACAACAGAAGGATAAAAGTCAGAGACTGAGAAATGGAAGGCCTGGAGCACAATTTTAACTCGTGGACTGAAAGGAAAAGCCATATTTTTCAAATTTGAAGAGCACACAGGGTTACAATTTGTCCATTGCAATTAAGAAATGATACGGGGGAAATACTGGAAGCTTCTTTTGAGATACCAGACAGAAAAGTGAGGATGTAAGCTAGAGGAATGTGCAACTTGGATCTGTGACTCATTACTTTAGGATGATTGTCTAAATTTGTATGTCTGAAAGAAATCATATATAGCTAAAGTTTGGAGGAAGTAAAATAAGAACAAAGAATATAGCACTATAAAAACTTCACAGGGGTTTTGACCAAAGACACACTTCTAAAATGCCTTTAACATTCCTTCTTTTCTGAAATTACTCTCATTCTCATTTCAATTATGCTCTTTGCCAATAGCTGACCAGATCTCACAGTGAACACTCATTTGACATGTGGACTTTCAAAGTCCATCTCTCTACACCCGCAAAAAGATTTGCAAAAGTTAGAAGCCTTCTCTATAGCCATTATATTCTGTTATTGTCTTAATGAGGGACTCAAATAAAAATAACTTCTTTCCTTCAGATATTTCATGGCCACCAAGAGATTGCACTAATGCTTTGCTCTAGTTCAATTTTTGAGACACAAATTGCCCTAAGTTCCAGTCAAATGCCCTTCACTAGTTCATACCAATTTTTTATACCATCTTCCTGACCTTTGCTCAGATAGCATCTTTACGTACCCAAATACTTTTTGCCTTTCTTTATGTATTGTAAAATCTACAGTAAACTCTCTATACAGCTATATAATCTGTAATGAAAATATTGATGCTGACATAAAATACATAATTGTATTTTTCATAAAACTTTGGATAACAATTGGAAAACTCATTTAAAAAACAGATCAAGGGGATAATATATAATCTTATATTCCATGGATTAACAAATGTAAGGTACTTGCACCAGAATTGATTCAAAGAGTTTATTATTTCAAGAGAACATTTTAGAACATTTTGTAGACTACGGGTCACTTAACTTCTTTCACTTGTGTGACTTAAATATGTGTAATTTCATCTTATTTTTTATTTTATCTAATTTAGAAAGCAAGATTTAAAAATGGGCTATCAGCTGAGTTCTTTTGGCTCATATTAAAGATGGGATGAATATTTATGGCTGAGCTATAAAGCTCTTTCAAACAGAGTAGATAATGGAATTATTAAAGCAACATTAACTATAACAGCATGAACAATGCTTCTGTCGTAATACTCTCACCATAATTCAGTAATAGAAAGAAGTCAATATCTCTGTTTCATTCTTATCTGTAAGTAAGAATACTTCACAATAAAAATATGGTCTTGACATTACCAAAAGTGACCTAAGTTTGCATTTACAAAGAATATTGATATACTGTATAAATGTTTCTATTACACAAAAACAGCACTAGCATGAAACAATCTCTCTAAGATGCAGAAAATACAAGCATATGGAGTGTAAGAAAAATTGGTTGTCAGCACTGCTCTCTATTGATTCTTTTGATTAAAATCTATCATCTGCTCATCTATGTGGTAAAAAACAAATATAGTGAAAAAAAGGATGCATAAAACTTTATATTTTTTCTGCAATGCAATTTTTTTGAGAATTTACATGCCCAGGGATCCTATTTTAAAAATAAAGTATATTAGGAACTATATTAGTAAGTATATACTAAGTATATTAGGCAAAGTATATTGGTACTCAGATTGACAAAATTTGGTGACCTAAGGTGTAGCTCACATCCTCTAATTTATTTGAATGAGAAATAAAATGTAATTACCCACTCAAAATTAGCTGTTGGCATTATCGTAAGACAAACATACATATATACCTCTGGCTGGGCAAAGCAATGAAGTGTGAGGTTTTTATCGAGAGTAAAATAGAAGCTGCTTTGTGGTGTGATGCATGGTCAAAAAATGCAGTGAGAAATAGGTTGAAGTATGAGGGTGATACAAGGTGAGTCCATTATACACAACTCAGCATGAAAAAATCTGAGTGAGAGAGTGACTATAGAAGGATTATTTTAACTGGAAAATAGAAAGCAATCTAGAGCTATATGCAAAAAAAAAAAGGGGGGGGGGGGAAGAGCAATAAATTACTGGCATTTTTCCTTTTTGTTGTGCTTTCTTCCTCTGGAGGCAAGAGTCTGTGCTCATTCAAGAGGGGTGTAATTTACAGTACTTCACGCTAGTTTGGACAAATAGTCCTTTTTCATTGTTTGAACTGCGAAAACTTGTTCATTTTGAGGCTCTTTAAAAACACTCATTTCCACCTATTCCTGCTTTTAAGTCCCATGTCAAAATCATAGCATTAAAGGCACTTATGAGATAAACATACTACCAAAGTCAGGAAACGTTAAAGTTAAGAATGCTCTGAGTGCAGTTACTGGAAGAACTTCATTACTGAATATAGTATATGGTGGGGACAGAAATGAAAGTATTTTTATCTATGAAGTGAACCCGACAACACAAACCTGACAGAATTCTTCCCTTTGAAAAAGTATGTGAAAAAAGAAATGAAAGAATTAACCAGTTACTCTCAGATGTTCCTGGAAGTAAATTCAGTATTATCTGAGAGAAAACGCAAATGGCAGCACCCTATGACAGAAGGCAGTGCTAGAGAAATTGCATTAATGGAGCAGGAAATGTCAGGAATACTGGAATCCGTGCAAGCATGTCAGCTGGGAAAGTCATAGCTTCTTTACTATAACCTACTCATAGAATAAGGCGATGATGTGCCTTACTGTTTTATATAATAAATGCTATCAGAGTGATAGTCTTGTTAGAACCAGGCTAATTTGGATGATAAACAACTACATGATTACCTATAAGCTCATTTATCTGTTTTACCAAAAATTAGCTTGCCTTTAAAAAAACCCAGATATTTGGCACAAGCGGTGAAAATTGTGTTAACAAAAGAAAAGTTACAGGTGTTTTAGATTTTTCCATTCAGTAATATTCAAAGGAGACACTTTTCAAATTTTTATATATATATATATATATATATATATATATATATATATACACACACACACACACACACACATACACACACACACACATATATATACATATATATATACACACACACACACACACACATATGTATATATATATGCTTAACACAAATTTTGGATAGGTCTTGAAAGGCTTTTTACACTTTTTTTGCCCCCAAAATATTATCATCTGGCATAATAAAAAACAAATGAAACATTCAAGTGCTCCTAATTGAAATGACATAATTATATGGGTTGTAGAAAACATAGCTATATGCTACATATACAAATGTACATGAAATGCAAAGGTAATCAAAGCATAAAGTTTTTGTAGGGATATGACAGTAAATATGGCATTAAAAAAAAAAAAAACCTTTCAATAAAAGCGGGCCAGCAAAAATACCCACAAATCACAGAAAATCACTTATTGCAAAATACACACTGATGTATATTACAGTAAATTTGATTTCTGGCTCCTCTATGTGCCTGTCATGTCTTCTGTTATATCTCAATGATCGATCACGGACCTATGCAGGGATTTCAGAGCCAATGACTGTTGCTCATAATGAGCAGTATTATCTAATACAAATAACAGCATTTTGAGGCATTTCACCCCTGTAGCATTTTGAATTCTTTAGTACCAACAAAGTCTATTTAGAAGTGACATCAGTAACATTTTTCCACTTGTAACTGGATCAGCTACATATTGTTTCGGTCAGAAAAAATTACTTTTCAGGACATTTCTGCCTGTCAAGCAATTGAGTCATTCGATTTTAGTTTGTAGACAAAAGGTGCTCAGCTCCATGTTATTTATTGTTAATTCCTACAGACATAGTGACTGGCAGTTCTAAATAAAGACTATTAATAAATCATTAATCTGTAACTAAAGACTAAGCTTTTTCTGGAGTATTCGCCAAATGCCAGCTGCTGGAAATCTCTGAGGAATGTTTGTCGTTCTCACAATTACAGTGGATAGAGGAGGGACTGCATCAGATGGCTAAATTAAAGCATGAGAAAAATAGTAGCCCGTTGGTTTCGAGATGTAATAATTTGTGTTTCATTTACACTAAGAATGCAAAAAAATTCCAAATCCCAACCTGCTAAAGAAAGAACTAACTAGTTACAGATTCAGTTTTAAAATGCACACTCTTTGCAGTGTAACAAGAAAAGATCGGTAAAAGCTACCAGGAATAAGAGATGGGGGCAAACATGCAGAAGAACATGATATCTGTTGCATTTCTACCTCTCACCTCAGCCTCCAGGTTTCAAATGAGGCCTGAAATGTCATTCATGCAATTATTACCATATCTGGTTGAAAGCAATTTCAACTCAGCTGATTTGCTTGTGCACTAATGGCTGCGAAAAAAAGATAAGGAATGTGCATGATAAAAATAGTTGCCCATTACTCTAGCAGCAAATGGGGTCAACTTATTAGATAACCTTAAATTCCTTGATGGTTCAGATGTTTTAGGGTTTTTTGTTTGTTACAGGTTAGCGCCAAATATGACCCGGAAATAAGTTAATTGAAGCCTTTGCTGTCAAACTTAGGCTTCCTTGCATGGCTGTTTGAATACTGACAGACTTTTTGAGAGACGTTAGTAAATCTCATGGTGCTGATGACGGAAAGTATTTGTAGCTGCTTTTCTTGCCTGTCAGCGATCACTGTGAAAGATGACATTTGGTATATCTCCTCTTCACTGGGAAAATGACAGGTGACTTGGAATGTGTCAGCAGCCGCAATTTAATCCCAGCAAAATAAAGAAAGAACCCTAATGTGCTGGCTACTGTTTCAGCCATTGCCAAGACTAAAAGGACCTCATTGCCAACTACTGACCCGGCAGAAAGGTAGTTAGCATTGCTGACAGAAGAGAGCCTGGAGCCACCAACCTCCACAAAACAGCTCTTTCCTCACATTTTTCAGCATTTCAGGGAATCTCTCCAGTTGTTGCTTTTCTCTGTCCTGTCACGCATCTCCTTCCTTATCTTTATTATATAAAACATAAGGCTTATGTTTTACCATACAGAATTTCTCCCCTCATATTTGCTTCCAAACCACCGTCCACATTTAATGGGAGAATGAATTTGCCAAATCCATTGTCCTGATTGCTACCTCCACAGGCTCTATGGTCTCCAACATGTTCTTTTGACTAATTTGAATATGCCCTGTCTCTCCTTCCACTTCACTGGGCTTAAATAGATAAAATCAAAAAATATTGTCAGAATTTCTCTGTAATTATTCATGAATATTCTCTGTTGACCTGGTCATTGAGGGTTTCTGGATTTTAGCTAAACAATTGCAGACTGTCAGGAGAAACAGGCAAGTCAAACAAAAGATTTAGACAAATCTTGTCCAGTTAGTAAATAGGAATTGTGAAGGGAAAGCACTGAACAAAAAAGTCCTGTGACATGTGAAGATCAAAATGACTATGAAAACTGTGGTGATGGTGGTGGTTGGCGGCCGGAAATCCCAAAACCCGAAACAAAATCCCTCTCAGGTGATGAAGACAGGTTTTGGAAGGTTGTTCTGGAAAACCAGACTTGCATAGCAATCTGGAGTGGTAAAGCTCAGGTAACTGAACTATTGCTTTAAACTTCTTTTCCTCTCATGTTTTGCTCCTGCTTTGATAAACAAGTAGGACAAGTCGGTGTGGATGCTAATGCACAGCTGGCACAGCCCTTGACTAACTTGTGAAATTCTGCTCCAAGAGATACAGAGACAAATCTTTCTACTGCTTAAGCCAGGCCAGGATATAAGAAAGCCGTATGTGCTTAGATAATCTATAAACTAGAAAACTAAGCAAGATGGATTATATTCAGCAGCATGAATGGGGGGAAAATATGACCAAAAGAAACCACAAAAAGGAACTGAATTCTTATATCCAATACAGTGAGATTTCTTGTACCCGCATGTGCGTACACACACCTGCATACACACACACACACACACACACACACACACAGAATTTTGCAGTATATATTTATGAAAAATTCTACTCTTTCTAGGTGTTTTTCAATTTGTTTATATATCTCTAGTGATGTGTCACAGATGGAACATCTCTTTTTTAGCTACATACATATAAAGAAGCAAAAATAACTTATTTGAATCTCTGATATTACTGTTTAGTTCTGTCTGCCTATATACCACCTTTGCCACACTTATTTTTGGCCACAGTGGTAATATTCGCTGTCACAACAAAATCCTTGCATAATGTTATCAGCTTCATCATGTATTCTGTAACCTGGAAAGCATCTCGGGGTTATTTCACTCCTAATTTAAAGTGTATGAAGCTGTAAAGAAGTATTTCTAAAACCTTTCTAACCCTAAACTCACTACCAATCCTCTTGACATGAATATTAAAACCCTAATGTCCTGGAGTGCTATTAGGTCAGGTAAAAATTAGATAATTGACTTTGCCACAAAGTATATTAAGGCATAGTTAAAACATTTTGCTGTGGTCTTTATGCATAAACTACGTATTAGGGGAAAAAAAGGCTATTAATTTCATTTATTCTCCAATTAAGATAATTTGACAGAAGTAAGTGGAATTTACTGATTTGTACTATCACAGTGAACAAATGGGTAAGTCTGAAAAATAGATGATTTTTTAATAAAAACTTTTTTTGTTTATAAGAGCTTTACTTTTCATTCTGATGAAGAATATTTTAACTGGAATGAATTACCGTCCACAGAAATGGCTGGGCAGGGAATTCATAACTGGCTACTTGGTCAAGTGGTTACTTTGTGTGTGCAGTAAGGACTGTCTGTTAAAATGAAATCCAGCAAAATAACTAAACCCCAAATTAGGCATGTCACATCTTAATAGCAATGCTGTCTAATTATAAAAGAAACTGTACTTACTTGCCAAGTGCAAAACACTCCAGCTTAACAGTAGTTCCCCTAGCAGCTGTAACTGTGTAGGGAAAATGGACTTCAATTTTTGGTTCATATTCCCCCATCACACCTGGAAAATAAGGAATATTTATATGAAATATCATTAGTTTTCCATACGCTGAGATTGTCACAGAAAAATTCTGTAGTTTGCTTTTTGAACCTACACAGTATCAAAGCTGGTAATTGATAGAAATTGCCTCATTTAATGCAATATGCTCTGCTTAGATCCTGTACCTGCTCTAAAATTTAGGTTTACCAGCAGCACAACAGCAAATTTAAGCAAATGATTTTATTTTCTCTGGCACAGGTTAATTGTTATGGTTTGAAAGATTCAAGTAGGCACTCAGTTTCAGAAGGATGAGATTTTTCATAGACCTAAACTTTGTTTACCAGTGCAGTGACAAGTACAACAGATAAATCAACTTATGTTCTACTGACAATCTTCTAGAATCAGCAAGAAACAGTCAAATTACGTAAAGGCACTCCTGTATACAGACACAAACACAGGCACACAGACATGCACAAACAGAGTTCAGTTATTTTATTTTTCAGTGACCCTTTTAATTTGGATTATTACTAATTAATCAAGACAACATGCTCAGTACTGTGAAATGCAACTATAACACCGTTCAGAGATGTCAACAATATAAAATTGGACATCAACAGAGTTATCTGCAATTTGCTGTGGAGTGACTGATACTCTTGGAGAATTTCAAGAGTTTGCAACATGAGAAATGAGCAGTGAAGGGAGATTATATAAAGTGAGGAGAGAAGTTTGTATCTGATGTGACTTAAAGAGAGGAAATGTCATGGCAGGAGGAGAATGGCAGGATGGCAGGAAGAGATTGTGATTCTAACAGCTGTGTTCAATCAGATAGAAGATGGGTTTTTGGGGTAGGTGATACTTGGGAATTAAAAGTTATGTTAAACAAAGTAGGAATTTTTCAGATTTTTGGATGAGGCAGAATGAAGCCAATGTAATTTGTGGATATAATGAGCATATATTAGCAGCAAGACAAGTCTAGTCTAAATCTATGAATATCATACAAGTCGCTCCAAAGAATTCTAGAGCAAGCAAACAGGAACAACAGAGAAAAAGAATGGAGAAAAAAAGAAGCAACTTATGCAAGGAAAAAAATGGAAAGAACCAAAAGGAGGAGCACGGAAGCGAAGAAATATAAGATCTGCAGGTGAGAGAAGACTAGTTGTGAACGATAGGCAGGAAAAACAACCCGCACATATATATTGCTCCAATGGTAAACCATACACTCCAGTTCCTTCACATCTGCCATATGGGACTTGGGCATTTTTGGTGGGACTGTGGTATATCACTGCTGCCTAGCAGTTCCCGGGCAGTCCCACGAGCTCCTATATTAGGTCTGGAAGGAAATTCTGTTTTGCGAAGGTTTGGACTTGTTGTCGCATCTGATAGTGTAAGACTAGAGTGAGGGGCTACAAAATGGTAGTTGAGAAAAGATTTTTTTGGAAATGGTAGTAAAAAAAAAACCCTAAAACTTAAAAACTTCAGTTATTTTCCCTGCAAAAAGTACTGTTAAACTTTCTTTGGGATGATTTCTCAAATCAGAATAGTGAAAATCAGAGAAAATCAGCAAGAATTACATTTGACTAGCAAACAACTAACTAGTTAAAGCAGTCATCCACTTTGTGGGAGATGAAGATTACCCCTTGTTTTAGCATTTGCTATCAAATTTGCTTTTTCTTTTCCCCAGTAAAGAATATTTTTTTTGATAAAGTAAAGTGGAAATAAACAAAACAAAAACAATGTCATATTTAGGCAGCATCAGGACAAACCTATAACCCCTATGTAAATACCCCTATTACAGGTCCCCCATCACCCTATTTTCTCTTCTTTGATCGACTCTCTCATCTTTTCAGAGAAAAAAAAGAAATATTCCTTCCAAATGAGAATGCAAATTCATGTTTAAATATATATTCATTTAAATATGTCTTTAGGAGCTTAAGTTAGTTAGAAAATCTAAATTGCCTGATTTATGAATCAAATAATTACAAAAGGAGAAAGCATAAAACTTCTAATACAGACAATGTAATTCCATAAATAATGTGTCTTCCTAAGTAACACTGAATTGCTTTTTTAAAGACATACTTGGGCAAGTGTTATAGATCGTAGCAATAGTGACCCATTTTTCTGCAAAATCATGACTAAATCAATGTTTTGACTGTTTTATGAGACCCTGCAGAAATACTGCCCTTTGTATTAAAAGCAAAATGAGTCTGGATCAGTTCTATCATTAAAGATTGAAAGGTACTTTTTGCAGGAAAAAAGGAAATTATCCATTGTGTCCTGAGTATTCAAAGAGGGCCAGGGCACCAACTGAATTTCTACCTAATTAAAATTTGCCTTAGCCTAGATTAAAATAATTCCTAGCCTAATCCGCAGTAAAAATGTCCACACTGACGCATACCGTGTCAATAAATTTCATAATTTAAATCAACACCTTGTGAAATAATATTCTTTCATTTACTTTATAACTTCTACTTGATGACTTCCTTTATTGTTTTCTGCTTTTTTGTGTGTGTGACTATGAATAGCAGGATCTGATTCATGTCAGTAAAATCACCCATCATTTCATAAGACACCTGTCATATCCCCTTTTGGTCGTCTCTTTTACAGACTGAAAAATCTTAGACTATTAATTCTTCCTAGCCCAGAAACTTTAATAAACTCAAGATTATTCTTAGTGCCTCTGTTGTATCTTTTCACATTCTATTATATCATTTTGAGATGGTAAGATGAGAACAGCATGGCAATGTTGAAGTTGTGGATCTTTCTAATGTAGATTTTTTGTTTGTGTTTTTGCTTATTTTTTCTCTTTTTCCTCTTTTACTTTTATCACAAGTCCACTCTACTTAGCTTTTTGCACTACTCATCAATGAGCTGATTTTCATCCACAATGATGCCATGATCTTTTAATGATTAGTAATACCTAATAAAGTTACTATATTTTTAGGTTTATGTATTACATAATTTGGTACTGGATGTCATTATTCATCACAACTCACTCTAGTATCATGACATCCTTTTGCGGCTCTTCACGGTTAGTTTTAACTGCCCTGAAAAGTTTTGTATCAACAAGCTTCACTACTTCAAAATTCATTTCCTTTCTGCATCATTTATAAGTTGAATAGTGAGATTCTAGGAAAATTTTCTGTTTCTTCAGTGCTAATGTCCCTTCATTCTGCAAACCGATCATGTACACCCATAAAAGGTTGAATTTTGTATCCATTGTTTATTCAGAATAAGACTGCACTTCATCCTCTTTGAGAATTTAATTTCTTTGCCAGCCTTTGATGAATGACCTTGTCCAGAGCCTTTTGAAATCAAAGTACCTTGTGCTACCTTGACCATCCTTTCTTGTATTAGCTCTGACTCTTCAGCAAAGTTGTACGTATCGAGACAGAGATATGATTCTTCTCTGTAAAAGCCATTTTAATAATATATAATCAAATGATTATATGGTAAGACTACTGTATGTTTGTGCGAAAAATATAGTCATACTTTTATTTGTATTTTCCATCAAAATACTTGATACAGAAGTCAGGCTTAATGGTCTGTTGCTCCTTGGATACTTCTAGAAATCTTTATTTTTTTTTTAAAGGGCATTGTGTTTCTACCTGCTATTCCTCCAAGGTCAGGCTAAAGGATATGGTACATATCCCAGTCCCTCTAGAATGGCTGTGTGAGTTTGGCCTTTGTGATGTGTTAGTATTTATAACATCAATATTTACTCTAAAATGTCTTCTATTAAAGGTGCAGTTATGGGAACTTCAGTACTGTTAGGGGAACCTCCCTAAGTTCCTCCGTAATGAACCCTGTTGATAATAATTCATTTAGATTTTTTGATGCAGCTTCCAATTCCTTAGATGTTTCTTCTAAACCTCAAACATATTTTGAGTGTGCTGACTATCTGACAGGTCTACTGATGTGATGAGTTTAAAAGTTTTTTATACTTTAGCATAGACTTTGTTACTGAAAATTGATTTTTTGAATTGTCATATACTATTAAATATTTGCTTTTTATAGCCCTGAAAAAATGTATCTCACAATATAATCAAATTATTCTTGCCTCTCAAATTGTACAGTGCTTTTGAACACATCTGAAAGACAAATTAATTTTTAAATCTTATATTTTTAACTTACATTAACTCCCATTAATAGATGCAATCTGTACAGATATCAAATGCTTGTTGCAAGTCAAGCTATCATTTTATATTCCTAATGAAATGCTGATCTGTAATGGTTTGCACCATGTCCTCTTCTTCTGGGTTATTGCTATATTAGCAAGTGACATGCCTGCGGCAACTGGCAGAAAGATGCAGAAAATTACTGAGCAATTGCCATGATACCAATGTTCCTTGTGAAAGAAATTAGGAAACAAAAGTCTATTATAGTAAAGGGACATTTTTCGTCTTTATTATTTATGATCTTGGAGACCAAGGCAGCCACTATATTTGCATAGGCAGCAAGGGAATTATCAAGGCCTTACCTCCCTGACTCTTACTATAATTGCTTTGCCATGACTACTGTACCTCCAGGCTCTTTATCTTTCCCAGTTTCGGTTTTGGTCACTATGAGTCAGTAATAGCAAAATAACCATCATCTGTCTTTTCGTCAATAATTTTATTCATTTGCATCAGGTGTTAAAAGGAATCTGAACTTTTAAGAAATATCTAGGCCTTGGGCTGAGCACATTAGAATCAATCTCCCTCAAGATTATATATATGACTCTCTTTCAGACATTTGGTTAAAGCCATAAACAATTCCTTCAGTCATTTTTTATTTCCACTTATTAAACATGAAATATAAAGTTGATCGGCACAGAATAAAAATACAGTATAAGATTTTGAAATGGCTAAAAAAATCAGAGACATCATATGGTCTGATCATTGTAGTGGGACAGTGAGCTAATCTCAGGCTTCCATGCCTCATCTTTCCATGAAAACACCTTCCTTTTGACAATATTCTATCTCTATGCTTCACAGAGACAACTTCAGTGTTTCAGTCTTCCTTGAACTAATTAATTAGCTTGTAACACCCCCAGCTTCATAAGCTGTACCTTCTTGGCCATTTCAGCAGGGTGCAGATCTAGGAACAAAGCCGCTGAACTTGTGGTTAGTATGAAATGCACTCGTCCAAAATAGATCTAATTTACCAAATCATGAAAGCTTAATGGGGATTAAAAAAGGGTTAAAAACCAGTCTTTCCTTTTTGTTTAGGTAAATCTTATTCCTGGTCTTTATTCTGAGACAAGTCATCTACCTAACATTTCCTAATCTCTTGTATCTCTACCCTGTTGGTCTGTATCAGAATGAGACTTCTCTGTATTACTGCCCAACCAGGGCCAGGCTGGACAGTGTATTTACTGTCCATCCTTGCCAGGTGAAGTTATAATTGGGATGACTTACTAATGACATATCTATTATATCTCTGACTACTGAAAAGGGAACCATTTCAGATGACTGAACGTTTCCCAGGACTAAGCACAGCTTGACCTTGCTAAAATTAAAATCTTTTCAGTCACACACAGGGTGAAATGGAGCATAATATTTATAGAAGATATAATTCCCTATTCCCTCTTTCAGATATGTTTTTACAATTATGAAATTAACACTGAACAATTATAACATATTCCCCAACTTATGTAAGCATAAATCCAAGAAAAATCATGTTTAATTTTAGTAAGTTGTTTCATTTAACGAGTTGTGCCACTGACTTGGCTGCAGATCTGTGACTTGAGTTCAAATCTCTGCCGCCCAAAGTGTCCTAGGAACCTTCAGACACGCTGCTTCCTGCATTTTAGCTTTCCTTCATGAAACTGAAATAATATATTTCAGTAAATCACAATAATGTGATCAACACTGAATGTGAGGTGCTCAAATGCTACAGAAATAGATACAACAGAATTGCAAACATTTACAGATATGGCAACAGCTAAAATCATTTACATTATCCCCTCTGGACCACTTAACAGAAATGGAAAATGGAATAAAGTAGCAGGACTGCCTTTTGATTGTCACTTCTTTCTACAGTGAAGCACAACTGAACGAGCTACAGGCAGAGTGTCAGTCTCCACCACTTTGAGAAGGATTGCTCTACCTCTTCCTCTGCCTGCCAGTCCATGACTTTTATAGGCTGAAGTGAAGTGCGTGGAAGAGTTTTGAGTCTATCCACATTTGGTGGCACCCATATAATTCCATGGGTATACCTGCTGTCTGTTGGCCTGACCTACGGCTGACCGCGCCTGGGTATACCTGCTGGCCGACAGTTTTCCGCCTGGCGACTGGACCGTGATTGGAGGAAACGTCTAGCCGTCAAATCCCACGTGAGCGGGGCAAGTGGCGCCTGTCCGTCAGAGAACATTCGAGAACATGCCGGAATCATCCCGAACCTGCCAGAGCCTCCACCACCTAGTAGTATGACCACACTCCCAATTCGATCATGGCTATAAATAACTGCTGTGGGTGGCTGGACCTTGAGGCTGCCTCATGGGGGTGCAGCTGGTCTGCTGAAGTGATGAACTCCCCTTGGATTGGGATGCTGCCCAAGCAATTCCTGCTGGGATTTAAATCTTTTTGTTTGTGTAAGTGTTCAGTGCACCTACTGGGTGGTTGCTGTCCAGCTGACAGAAGCAAAGCTTCTTTGGTAAAGGGCACTGTGAATGTCCAAACCACGGAAGTGATAGTTTCCTCACTCCTTACTGCTTTCCCCTTATGGGAGTAGGTACTTATGCTTCTTTTGTCTGTTTCTGTTCCTTTCTTTTGTGCCCTAATGTAGAAATAAATGTAAATAGTTTGATAAATACATTTACTAGTTAATTATTTTATTTGTTATCAAATGCATTTGTTAATACCAGGAATGCCTATACTGACATCTCAATCTGTTATCTGTTATGGTTCAATAAACTGTTCAGTGATGCCTCTAAACTGGTTCGGTACTCAATCCTTCTGTGACACCACACAAGAACACTTTTTTGCCTGCATGTGAAAATAAACAAGCTACTGAGAAACGTCTACCACAAAACAGACAAACAAGGCTTGTCCATACAGATCTTCTTTTCCATTAGTCTTCCAGATACTGGCTATGCTCTTGAATCTCTTAAAGAATAAGCTTTCATGAATAAGCTTAAATCAGTTCAGCTAAAATGATTTGGGTGTGTTTCAAAGTGTTTAAATAATAGCTCTTTAACTCAGGTGGTAAACTTATTTTGAATGGAATAGGTTACAGAGGATTCTCTTGCATAAGTGGCTGGTAAACTTTTAAGGCAGGAGCTAGAAAAGCACAACAGATTCCTGCTTAAACATCTCTAGAATGCTAGGGAGAAAATGACCCCCAAATATTGGCTATACTGAGGAGAAAAATTAGGTGCAGATTTATACCTGCCATTTTTTTATTTGCAAAAGAGACAAACTCTGTAGTGTGGTTATTAGAAATTTGAGAGCTTTTGGGCAAAGACCCAGATGTTGATCAGACAGTGTAGGAATGTTAAACTGGATCAGTTTACAGCCTGGATAGTGGTTTAGTCACAAAAGTACTGGCTATTCTTTTAAGTTTGGATGTGTCTGTCAGTTTCTAGGAAACACTTTAAGGGGTGATAGCTTGCTCTGGTGTGTAATAGTATTTTAATAATTTTGCAGGTCAGCAAATGTGTTTCTTACCTCACTGGAGTTATGATCTGTTGTGTGAATATTTATTCAAAAATAACAAGATTTTGACAAAGACCATGGCAATGATGTTCATGTTGGATTTCTTGCCTGATGTCTTATCAATAACTCGTGATGCAAAATAGGATTGTCCATCATGCTCTTTTTGTGACAAATGAATATTTAGCATTTTTCTTGAAGACCTGCACTTCAAAATTTTTTAAATATTTATTTGAAAGAGTCCTGAATACAGACACTAAAATGACAGTGCAAATCACAACGTAAACCAAATGCTTCAAATATAATGATACCCACCATTACATTCTGACTACAGAAGAAATTTTTCAGTGCATTGAGTAGAATTTATTGACTCACCTGCCATTAATCTTATTGTAAATGAAAGGACCAGCATCCTTTGTAAGTCTCTAAATATTTACTATGAGAGTAGTTGCTGTATGATAATTATCTGCAATATTCCTTTCACTTAGAGATGTCTTAGCCAATTTTTGAGCAATACATTTATCCTTTGAAAAGCCCTAAAAATGCCTATGTGAAATTCTGTTCTGCAATGCACTGAGCAGCTGAAGTACCACATATTTTTTTCATAGGCTACTCAGAGGGCAAATCCTATCACATAACAATAGATGGGAAGAAGCTTTTACTGAGACTTTTCCTAATATAAAAAGAAATCTCGTAATCTAGTTCCTAGGGAAAAAAAGAAGAATCTTACTGCATATAGCACATGAAGGGAATAAACTCTTCTATGGTTTATAACTCAGGGCTAAGATGTTTATATATTTCTAAGTATAGAGGTATAAATGTAGAAAGAAGGACATCTTTAACCAAAACAAATTGCTTAAATTACATTTTAATACAGCTTAACTCTTCACGATTTAAAATTGATTTTTCCAGCCCGTTTCACTACTCCGGCAGTTATTCTCTGAACTCTGTCTAGGTAGCCCATGCATTTCAAGAAATCTGGCAAGAAATACTTCTTAGTTATTTATAAAAGCGTCATGCATACTTATGAGAGCTTTCTAGATCTCTTAACCAAAATAGAGTACAACTAAGAGCACTTCATTTTGAAAGTGTAAGTGAGTATGTTCTGACTGAAGTAAAGGAGATGGGAGCCAATCGCTAAGGTCACAAAGGCAATGAGGTAAGCTCAGAACAAGCACTGAGGGGAATAGTGGTATTTTCTTTAGTTCTTCATATAAGAGTCTAAAATTTCTAGTTTATAGTTTGGGCTGGGGAGATTTCTGTTTACATGAGTTTAAAAAAATCTGTTAGTGGCAATGACCGAGTTTGCTGGCTCTCCTTCGTACTGAGAAAAATCTTAATAAGAGTCTAGTTTCAGTTTAGTGAACTAAGACTTGTTCAGTTTAGTGGATTTCTTACATGTGTTTAATTTATCCGCTAAGCTCTTCGGCTAAAGTCTGCACATCTGGCACTGGAGCCAAACTTCACCTTTTAGACTTTCAAAGATGAAGGTATCTGACTGGCTTGTATAGAACATTCTAAAACAAAGAAGGATATTTATGTATACATAGTTAAAAAGGAACATTGTAACCTCAACATTCAAATTAACATTAATAAAGTATGAAGAGAGTATTGCTGAGTAGTCATACGCATCAATAAAAATCAAACTTCTTTATACCGGAACATATGCAATCTTGCAGGAGAGACCTAAGAATGTGAGTCAAGAAGAGGGAAGAAGGGAGGAAGATATTGTGCTTAAGCTGACACAAGAAATCTTTGACAGACCTGCTTTTAAGCATCTCTGTCCAATATTCAGTTTTAAAACCATTCTTTCTTTCCATTTGTCTACTGATCATCTAGGTTAGCCTTACAAAAGCTATTCAGAAATCTGTAAATATTATTTAATCTAAATATATACTGAGAGGAGGACCTAATTTTCATAGGGTTTCTAATTATCTTGCTAATTGCACATTCACAGTTCTTGAAGAACCTAATTTCTCCTACAATAAATGATATAAACGTTTATACTTCAAATCTGACCTTAACCTTCATTTTTCTTGCAATCCACGCTATTCTTTTAAGAGGTGAAAACAAAATATTTCCCTTGTTCAGGTACCAAGAGTGTTAAAATGGTTGCAGTATGCAGAGAGGAAATTTTCATTTGGTTCTAATCATTACGACACAAACTAATGTTACTGTAATGTTCATTGTTATCCAATTAACTGAGAACATCTTCCTAAATGGGAGATGCCTTTCAGTTGAGAATCCTCAGATCACCAAGCAAATACAAGCATCCATTATTTCCTCAGTAATAAAGACCACTAGTGTTTCTTCTCCATTATCAAGAGTTGTTGAAATACTCATTATTTTTGAGTAAACAGAAACAAATCATCCTTGTTACAAACTTACTGCAGTCCTAACCCCAAGCTAAAGGCCTGCTGTTCACAATCAAATTATTTCACTATGCTGACAAGTGATAAGTCATTCTTATTTGAACACTGTCATATCCCACCATTGCAAAGCAAGCAGTTGCATGTGAATATGTATCTAAGATCCTAGGACAGTAAGACACATAATGTTAGATAGGACCATTCTTAACAATCTGAAACCATTTGCAACTATAAAGATTATTTTTGTCATCATTTTGCACAAATCTTAATTAAGTCACCATTAATTAAAATATTACCATCACACTTGTATCTGAAATTTTGATAGCTGTACTTTCATGTAACATCGTTCCAAATATTTAATTGAACTTAGAGGAACATTCTTTCTACAGTTAATTTATTTTATGCTTTTGACAGCATTCTATGTATGGATAATTAACTCTTTGTGTAATACTTTTTGTAAATAATGAGGAAGATAAGTGAAAAAAGAGAATATGGTGGCAAAAGAGAAGGAAAAGGTCAAAATGAGATGGAGAGTTACCTAGAATCTTAAGTTATTTTTGCTAATTTAAAGGATCATCAACTTCATTTCTGGCAGACAAAGTTCCTGCAAGGTAGTGGGACAGCTTAGCAACAAACCTCCCTGAATGGGGTTATCTTAACAGAACTCCAAGTAAAATCAACTTATAGCAAACTCTTTCTCAGAAAGTAAGAGTTCTTGTTCCAAATTGAATGCTAGCACCTAATCTTTCCCAGACTTTTCCCCACGTCCCTCCTCAGATATTCCTATTGACTCAGTCCATTTATATTTTCAAAAGATTATCCTGGGCAGTTTTCTCTACGCTTTTTTTTAGACACAATCTTTTGCAATTAGTGTATTTGAACTTTTGTGTGCTTTTTGATGGTGCACTTGAGCCATGCTACAACCCCCACAAAGTACTCTGCAAAGGGTTATTGAATGGATGTTTTTGGTAAAACTTCCCGCTCACCTACAGATTGTCACTGAGAGTTTTAGGTGGAGGGACCAGTGGAGCTGACTGTAACATTGTGGAAAGTCTCATATTTTAAATTACATAATGACTTATCATTGAAATATCTCACTCTAATTTTACAGGACAAACAGCATGTTCAGAACAGGAGTAAGGGCTGTTCACGGACATTATCATTTCATCAGCCTGCCACTGGAGCAGACTTTGCTTACTGTGATGGTCTCTGTCAGACAGGCAAATCTTTCTGATGCTAATTAGCAGTTAATTAACAAATACCAGCATTCCCAATGGATACCAGTAGCCTGTGTCTGTGAAATGGTTAGTTTTGCTCTATTCCATTAATTATATATATAATTAATTAGCTTTCTACCCAATACTTGTCTTTTTACTGTTTATTTTTTATCACTGGGAAATTTTTATTACTTGTTCCAAACTTATCGTGATGTTGGGAAATAGAGATTTCCAATATATCCCAAAGCTAAACCTGAGAAGGCACATACAGAATACGTTCCTGTAAAAGTAAGAATAAACATCCTTAATACTTTGATATGCATACTGTCTATGACTACTAATACTATTAATCATATAAAGAGTCTCACCAAAATCTATAGAATTAAGCAGAGAAATTTCAGTTCACAAAACTATAATGACATGGAAAAAAATTGTGAAGGCCTGGCTCTGCATTCAATTACATGGGAATATATCTGGTCACAGAATCACAGAATGGTTGAGGTTGGAAAGGACCTCTGGACATCATCTAGACCAACCCCCCTGCTAATGCAAGGTCACTTAGAGCACATTACCCAATTACCCAGGAATATGTCAGACAGTTCTTGAATATCTCCAGCGAAGGAGACTCCACAGCCTCTCTGGGCAACCTGTGCGAGTGCTCTGTGACCCTCACAGGAAATAATTTTTTCCTCATATTCAGATGGAGCTTCCTGTGGTTCAGTTTCTGCCCATTGCCTCTTGTCCTGTTGCTGGGTACCACGGAGAAGAGTCTGGACCCATCCTCTTGATACTTTCCCTTCAGATATTTATACACGTTGATCAGATTCCTCCTTAGTCTTCTCTTCTGCAGGCTGAACAGGCCCAGCTCCCTCAGCCTTTCTTCATAGGAGAGATGCTCCAGTCCCCTCATCAGCTTTGTAGCCCTCCGCTGGACTCTCTCCAGAAGCACCATGTCTCTCTTGGACTGGGGAGCCCAGAACTGGACACAGTACTCCAGGTGAGGCCTCCCCAGGGCTGAGGAGAGGGGCAGGATCACCTCCCTCGACCTGCTGGCAACACTCCTCCTAATGCACCCCAGGAGACCACTGGCCTTCTTGGCCACAAGGGCACACTGCTGCCTCATGCTTAACACCAGCACTCCCAGGTCCTTCTCCGCAGAGCTACTTTCCAGCAGGTCAACCCCCAGCCTGTCTTGGTGCCTGGGGTTATTCCTCCCTAGGTGCAGGGCCCTGCACTTGCCTTTGTTGACCTTCAGGAGGTTCCTCTCCTGCCAGCTCTCCAGGGTGTCCAGATCCCTCTGAATGGCAGCACAGCCCTCTGGTGTGTCAGCCACTCCTCCCAGTTTTGTATCATCATCGAACTTGCAGAGGGTGCACTCTGTGCCTTCCTCCAGGTCATCGATGAATGCATTGAACAAGACTGGAGCCAGTACTGACCCCTGGCAGACATCGCTAGCTACAGGCCTCCAGCTAGTCTTTGTGCCACAGATCACAGCCCTCTGAGCCCTGCCACCCAGCCAGTTCTCAATCCACCTCACCATCCACTCATGCAGCCTGCACTTCCTGAGCTTGCCTCTGAGGATGTGATGGGAGAGAGTGCCAAAAGCCTTGCTGAAGTCCAGGGAAACAACATCCACTGCTCTCCCCTCATCTCCCCAGCCACTCATTCCATCAGAGAAGGCTATCAGGTTGGTCAAGCAGGATTTCCCTTTGGTGAATCCATGCTGACTACTCTTGATCACCTTCTTGTCCTCCACATGCTTAGAGAGGACCTCCAGGAGGAGCTGTTCCATCACTTTTCCAGGGATGGAGGGGAGGCTGACAGGCCTGTAGTTTCCTGGCTCCTCCTTCTTGCCCTTTTGGAAGACTGGGGTGACATGGGCTTTCTTCCAGTCCTCAGGCACCTCTCCTGATCTCCAGGACCTTTCCAAGATGATGGAGAGTGGCCTAGCGATAACATCCGCCAGCTCCCTCAACACTCATGGGTACATCTTCTCAGGGCCCATGGACTTGTGGGTGTCAAGTCTGGACAAATGATCTCTAACCTGATCTTCCTCCACCAAGGGAGAGTCTTCCTTTTTCCAGACTTTCTCCCTGGCCTCCTGGGTCAGGAAATCCTGAGGGCTGGCCTTAGCAGTAAAGACTGACTCAAAGAAGGAATTCAGTATCTCTGCCTTCTCTGTGTCCTCTGTCACCAGAGTTGCTGCCCCATTCAGCAGTGAGCCCACATTTTCCCTAGTTTTCCTTTTGTTAATGATGTATTTGAAGAACCCCTTCTTGTTGTCCTTGACATCCCTTGCCAGATTTAATTGCAACTGGGCCTTGGCCTTCCTAATTGCATTTCTGCACACTTTGGCAACATCGCTATATTTATCCCAAGTGGCATGTCCCTGCTTCCACCTCCTGTACAATTCCTACTTATGTTAGAGTTTTGTCAGTAGTTCCTTTTCATCCATACAGGTCTCCTGCCGCCTTTGCTCAACTTCTTGCTCATAGAGATGCACTCATCTTGAGCTTGGAGGGAGTGATGCTTGAATATTAACCAGGTCTCCTGGATCCCCCTTCCTTTTAGGACCCTAGATTCTTCCAAGTAGGTCCCTGAAAGGCCAAACAAAGTCTGTTCTCCTGAAGTCCAGGTTTGCGATCTTACTTATTGCCCTGCTTCTTCCTCACAGGATCCTGAACTCCACCGTCTCATGGTCTCTGCAGTCAAGGCTGCCCCCAACCTTCACATCTCCAACCTGTCCTTCCTTGTTTGTGAGTACAAGGTCCAGCGGCACACCTCACCTCATTGGCTCCTGCATCACCTGTGTCAGAAAGCTATCCTCAATGCTCTGCAGGAACTTCCTGGATTGTTGGTGCCTTGCTATGTTGTTCCTCCAGCAGATGTCAGGGTGGTTGAAGTCCCCCATGAGAACCAGTGCCTGTGATCATGAGGCTACCTCCAGCTCTCTGTAAAAGGCCTCACCACCTTCCTTTTCCTGGTCACGTGGCCTGTAGCAAACACCCACAACAGTGTCACCTATGTTATTCTGGCCTTCAATCCTTACCCATAAGCTCTTGACCCACTCATCTTCCACCCTGCAGCAGAGCTTGATACATTCCAGTTGCTCCCTCGCATAAAGAGCAACTCCACCACCTCACCTTCCTGGCCTGCCGTTCTTAAAAAGCACGTAGCCATCCATGACAGCATTCCAGTCATGCGAGCTATCCCATCATGTCTCTGTAACTGCAATGAGATCATGGCCTTGTTACTGCACACAGATCTCTAATTCTTCCTGTTTATTCCCCATGTTGTGTGCATTGGTGTACAGGCATTTCAGAGAGGTTACTGAGCATGCCAGTTTCCCAGGAAGGATGCAAGAGGATACCCCATAGTCATGTCTTGCAGATGCTTCCTTGGCTGCATGCACTTGCTGGTAGCATCCCCACTTGAGCGGCATTTTGCTGGCTGTGTGGTCTCTGTAACACTCCCCTTCCCTCATCTTTCCTAGTTTAAAGTTCTCCTTGTCAGATTGGCCAGTCTGTTGGCAAAGACACGTGTGCCCTTTTTAGTGAGGTGGATCCCATCTCTCCTAAACAGTTGTTGATCTTCAAATAGGGTCCCATGGTTATAGAAGCCAAAAACCCTGTTGCCAACCTCGGCAGCACAGCCAGTGAGAAAACAAACTGGGCCCTCAGACCCTTGACCACCATCCCCAGAGCTCTGAAATCCCGTTTAATAGTTTCAAGCTGCCCTTAATATCATTGGTGCCCATGTGGAAGAGTGTGGACAAGCCTCGGCAGTCTTTCCATATCATCTCAGATTCAAGCCCCCGGCAAGCAACAAACCTCTCTAAACAAGTGGTCAGGTTGGCAGATGGGTGCCTCTGTCCTCTACAGCAGGAAGTCACCCACAGCAATCACTTGCCGCTTCTTCAGGGTGATCCTGCATGGCATAGGGTTCACTGGCTCAGTTGCTTCACTTGAAGCTATGCCCAACTCCTCCTCAGCTTGAAGGTCACTAAACGTCTTCATCAACTGCAAGTCTTCAGGAGAAACAAGAGCCTTTTTTCCTCATACGAGGAGTGACCAGTTTCCAGCCTTCATCTTCTACAGACTTACTGTTTCACATGGCACAGAGCCCACCTGCATCTCCACTGCAATGGGGGGTTCAGACTCCTGAAGCTGTAGGGTTTCTGAGAATATCCTATCTATCTCTTCATCTTCATGGATGCTACGCAGCCTGCTTACTTTTTCCCGTAACTCCTTGACCTGGTGACAAAACTCATCAACAGCAGCAGAAGAAATAACTGACATCCCCAGCTTCATGGAGACGTCCCAGGCACTCCCTGCAACCTGAGACCTGCAGAGCTACATCCAGTATCACAAGGTCTATCTGAGTGGAAGCCTCTGACACAGCTGACACAGCAACTCCAACAGCTACCAGGGAATGAGTGCCCCATACCTGAGGGAGTACACACTACTAAGATTAGAGATGAAGGGGCCTTCTTGTGCCCTTCTGCGTGAACTGCTGTGCAAACTGCTGCCTCTGTTTGCTGCGTCTGTTAGCTGCTCTTTAAGATACAGTGACTTTGGTTGAGCTGTTGAGTTAGTTTAGATTTGCTCGCATGGAACACTGTAGAAGGTGTCCTCTAGCGTCCGGAATGCTACAGGTTTTCTTTTTTCTGGAAATTTCACTGCAGCAAAAGAACTAGGCACTAGCGACACAATTATAAAATGACGAACTGTTTAATTCTCTCCTGTAATAATGTTGATGCAAACATCTTTTTAAGAAAAATAAAAAAAAAAAAAAAAGGAAGAGAAACTGGAATGAAAATGTATGAACTTGAAATAAGTGTCTTATGCTATCAAGCATCAAATGTTTTATACTCCCTAGGTTTCTATTTCCTAAATTTGTGGAGACTTTCTGTTGTTTTTATTAGTCAAAACACTTTACTGCTCCCAATCAGCATTCAAGCTTGGAAAGATCCATTTTAACAACCCTTTTTATTATTTGTAAACAGTTATTAAATAATTCCTCAAAATTTCTAATGCATTATAAAGTCCGTTAATGAAATGATGCATAACTTTTTTCTGATAAAACTTTTTATCTCTTCAGATATAATTTTAAAGTGTTTTTACAACCCAGCTTGAAGTGAAATTGAATTGTACAAAATGACTGATTGTCAGGTACGTCTGAACAAATGAGGTATTCCTTTTATTCAGAATCCATTGAAGGATTTCTTGGTATTTTTATTTAATTTGCTTCATATCAAGAAGCTAAGTTGCCCTTTGAGACATATCACTAAAGAAATAAAAGATTAATGAAAGGCAAGGAATTCCTACATTCTTGTAGAGTTTGGCAGAAAGCCTTAATATTACTCTGTTTCTTCCTCATAGATAAATACAGAGCAATGTTCTCATAGGAGTGTTTTGTCACAAGCTGTCCAGTTCCCTGGGAATAGGTACTATTTTACATCAAAAAAAAAAAGGGGAGGAGGAACAATGACAAATACCAAGCAGAAGACTTTTGAAGTAATGTATGCATATGTCCAATGAATGGAAACTAGATATATTATTTTCTTTATATAGTTCTATTTGTAAAAGCTGTTTAAAAGAACGAGTTCTTCCTGTTGTTTCTGATAAATGTGTTAAATGAGTGGGATAAATGCTGGCTGGTATGCCAACCGCTAGAACTCAGGAAGCTGTATGATTCTGGGACTTAAGTGAATATTTGAAAAGCAATTTGAAGTGAATCAATTAATTTTAAAACCTTAACTCTTAATATAATGCAAATCATATTCAAAATCACTAGCCACATAGTGGTAAGTAAATTTTTAAGTACATGGATATTTGTTTTAATGCCATCCTGAATTTCTCTTGTGCTTATGATAGTGCATCCTCAGCTCTCTCTGTTTTCACATTTTTTTTTTTTTTTTAACTGTAATGACAACCTTCTTCAGCAGCTATATTGTCCTGTACTCTGGAGTATAAAGCACATATATTTTTAAAATTCTGTCATCAGCCTTTAGTATTTGTCAGTGGAGAAGGCAATATAACCTAAAGCAATTTGTATCAAAAAGGAACTGAGCAATATCATTAATCGGCTATTTTATTTTTAATTCTGGATAAATTTTAAAAGGTACATATTATTGCATTCTAGGGAGAAGGTGAGAAGAAGGTAGATATCCTAAGTAATGAGACCCTGTGGCTAAATCATAGAATTTTCCTTAATATTTTTTCAAGATAGGTTTATGGAGGTGGCAAGGTTAGGTGGAAAGGTCTGGGTTTGGGCTGAAAAACTTGCTCAGTCATATAGGAAAGCAAGCAATTTACTAGAGAATATGAAAGAATTCCATTATAATAAAAGGACTTTAGAAAATCTGAGTAGATAAAAATTAAGGCATGCATGCCTGGTAGAAATACATGCATGTGTAGAAATGAATTGGTAAATTGTTCAGGAGCAGTCCATCTATGTGCAAATGTCTTCTGCGTATTCCAGCACTGTTCGGAAGGTTGGGTTATCACAATTGTATGACAGCCAGCTGTGAAGCACAAACTTGCTTGAGGCTGGTGTACCACCCACATCATATTTAGGAAAATCTGTGCAATTTTCCTTCACAGATTTCAGCTCTGACCTTGGTATTGTAGATTGTTGCCTTTATCCTTATTTGGTCTCTTCACTTCTTATATTGTAATAAATGTGCTTATATACTATCAATATATGTATAATTAATCTGTTGAATTTCTGTGTACATTTGGAACCCAACAAAAGCATGAGAAAGTATGTCATAAAGCAACAATAGTGTAAGATAAGAATAATAAATGTGACATAATAAAATTCTATGTTCTCTTGTCCGAGCAACTGATTAAAAAGATAGTCACTATTTTTTCATTCTCAAAGGACTAATATTGAGAAGATTTTTTTTGTTAACTCAATAAAACTAAACATCTAAAACTCAATAATTAGCATAGGTATTAAACAGGGATGACTAAAATAAGAAATGATATAGTAAAACATGCAGCTTTTTGTTGCAGAGGACTCATGCTGTGCAGACATTAAAAGTTTCAACCCAGTTATCATGCATAAAGATTAACTTAATTCCATTCTAATCTGTGAACACATTTTTTACTTAGTCTGTTAAACCAAGTTATCTCTATTAAAACCCAGTCTTTGTAATACTACTACAGCACAGGGATAGTCTTAGTGCTAGAAAAAATTATGAGCAAGACAAAAGCCTTAGACACTCTCTCTGTCTCTGACTTATATAAATATTAATTCACGTATTCTGAATTGCTGAAATGTATTTCTGAAGAGCTAGAAAGCATCATTACAGGTGGAATAACTTGGAAAAAGAAAAACACAGGTAATTAAAATAAATACAAATCTTTGCTTACAAAACAGTTAATAAAGCAGTTGCCTCTACAGGCAACTATTCTAACAGTATCAGATACATATCCTTTATAATGAAATGTGATGCTGTTCAATAAGGCATATTATTGGAAGATGTTTTATTTTGATTTCTGGAAATTCCTCAGAAACTCTAGTTCCTAAGCCACTTTTCAAAAATCAGATTTAGGCATTTATATCCAAAAAGTTGTTGCAGATATATGCCTTGAGGAAAGTCAAAAGCATTTGTAATCAAAACATTGTGGGGTTTGTAGGTGGTGCTTAATTAGGACATTGAATTAGAACATAGAAGTGTGAAAAGTTTTTAATATAGCAGCAAGTAAGGTTACAAGCAGTAGGGGTTCTATTCTGTTGTCTAACCATATGTGTCTTGTGTCATTTGAGATGCCTGAGGGCATACCTCCGGGCACCCAGCTGCTGGTCTGTAAGGGCACAGGTCTCCTTTATGTCCTGTGTCATATTTGCCAGTTCCCTGTGGATGTCTCAGATGCCTGAGGGCTTCTCACGTGGCACTAGCTACCTATATTTAGGCAACTGAACTGAGCCCTAAAGAGCTAGACATTATTGAGAAAGCATATTTGCTTCTCTATCAGTGTTGATACACCAGAAGAGCAAAAAAGAGTAACTCTTCTAAACAGAATGTTTCAGGAGGTGTCAAATTGCACCTCAAACTTTGAAGGACTAAATATTCTCAGAAATTCTAAATGTTTTAAAAGAATCGTCTCCGTGGTCACTTTTCCATTGCTGATTGCTGCAGTAAATGCATGCTTATATTTAAAAACAATAAAATCATGGTTCTTAAATTAGCTGAAGTTTGTGAAATAGCTTAACTGTCACCAAGTATTTTTAGTGTAGCATTTTTTGTTCTATTTGGTACCCCAAAATAATGCCTTCCTTACCATCGTTTCTCAGTGTCAAAGGTGTAGGAGGACTCAAAACTCTGGCATTTGTCACTGTGTTTTTTACCAAGCATATATAGCTGCCAACATCAGATGTTTGCACCTTGGAGATGTAGAGATTGCCCGTCTCCTGAGAGATGAAGC
This sequence comes from Struthio camelus, assembly GCF_040807025.1. NCBI lineage: Eukaryota > Metazoa > Chordata > Aves > Struthioniformes > Struthionidae > Struthio > Struthio camelus. Next base: position 209,858,015 of record NC_090942.1, read on the forward strand.
GTCTGCTATCTTCTGCCACAAAAGATGGGAATTCATTAAATACCCAACTATAGATGATTTCTGAAAGAAAACAGAAAAATAAAACAATTACAGAAAAAATATTGCGTATTACTATTGGATACATCCAATCTATTTTCAGTAAATTGATTTAAATAATCCAGAAAAATCAAAAGCTAAAGTCTTTTGATTGTTTTTGGTTGGTTGCTCTAGAACTGAAGAAGAGGAGTTTTTCTTTCCTTGGGATTTTAGAGGTGGCATAGGCACTGAGCCCACACATTCCCTAGAGGATAGAATTTGTTCAAGAATATTACTTAAATATTCAACAGACTCACAAATCATTCTCAAAATATTATATGATTCCCACTTCTTATCCTTTAAGTCAAGCCAGAAATAATATACAAAACACTAATTTATCTACATGTTCAACTTTTCGGTGAACGTGACACTTCCCATAGAGCTAGCGATGACTCTTTTCATGTGTGTGGATAACTAATTTTATTCTGAACATCTACTTTTTTTAAAATCAACAGATTTTTGAAGATGTTCAACCCACCTTTCAGAGTATATTACTGCACCGTAATTCCATTTTCTTCTAAATCTGCTTCCCTGAAGAGTCTCAGAACCCTGCCTATCATGCAGCTTAAAACTCTAGGATCAAAAACTAATTCCTTAAACTAAATGTACCAAGTGCTATACCTCATAATCTGACAGATCAAAGGCTAATCAAAGTGTGTTTTTTTTTTTTCTAAATGATAATCAAAGCCAGTGTCTTGGATCTTATTTTTATCCTGTGAATCATTGTATACACCTGAAAAGTATATACAACCATAATAACTGGCTGAGAAAAAGCGATAATTGCCTATTATTCGGTATGAGATTATACTATGGTTTATTACAAATCTAGATACATTGATGGCTTTACATTAGAAGTGTCAGTAAAGTTAATAAGATTCTTATTTTTCACAGTTTCATTACCTTTTCACCTTTTTCATACTTTAAAAAATATTCTTTACTTATTAAACTAACACATTAGCTATGAGGCAGCCTCTATAATCTTCCCCTCTGATATTCTTGGAAGAGCTGACTCTAAAATCAGAAAAGCTAAGGCTAGTTCAGGCATATAAAGTCACTGCTACTGCTCCAAGATGCAGACTGCTTCACTAAGTTCCAAGTTTTTAGACACTAATTGGTTGAGTGACTATTATCAGCTTCAGCAGCGATATGAAGATAGCAATCTCACATATATTAGTCTGGTTCTATCGTACATTTATTCTCACTGTACTAATAATGCCTTCTTGACAGAAAGTTAGTTGGAGAAGAAAAGGATCAAAGGGGTGAGAGGAAACGCCACAAACTTTCAATTTTCCATGTACCTTGCTTCTAATGATAGGAGAGGAACTGGTATAGTTGTTCAGGGTACCAGAAGTATGCAATACGTTAAAATCCTAACTAAATATATGCCACTGCAAGGTATGCAGCTTGACTGTAAGTATTTCCAATTAATTAGTCCTTTCTGTTCTTATCTTGTAATGTTCCCTGACATAGGGTGGTCAGAAAGGAATGGAAAACCATGCTGACCAGTTTCTCAGTCAATGTAAACCAACAGTGCAAGCAGCCATGTAGAGAGAAAGGATGATTTGGGTCAGTTTTGAAGAAACTCAATCTAGTTTTGAAGTCACATGGAAATTTTCACATGAAAAAACATAGTAGTAGTAAAAAAATGCAATGTTAAAGGTTTAAACATATTTAGCAGACAGTATGAGTACTTTTCCAAACAGACAATTAAGTCAGACACATTGGCTTTTTACTTAAAACCCTTTTTCAGATATAATTGCAATTCTGAGTGGTTATACAGGACCCTAAGGTATTCCGGGCTCACAAAGAGCTCTCAGAATGTTCAAAATTTCCTCTTCTGCTATGTTGCAGGCAAAATACTAATTAATCCAAAATAATTGTCTCTCAAAATTTCAATGCCACATTTTGCTATGTTGTCTTATCTGGAAGAAATGATTCATGATAGCATAAAATGATATAAAGTGATGATGAACATACAAGTTCAAGGAAAGTGCATTGGTTTTAATTAAGACACCTGTTACCAATTCAAATGGAAAGCAATTAGTCTCACTAATTGCTTTGGCTTAAAAGTGGTTCAACCCAAATATAAAGCAGTCATCACTGTGGGTTCATTGGCAGTTCAAGTAGAACAGAATTTACTCAATCAGTACCCTAAAACACACCCAATTAATTATTAATTTATTAATTAGAATTACTGCTAAGGAATGGATTTCAGGCAATAAATTTTTGCGACTTTGAGAAAATGGAATACTTGGTCTAAACTGATGCTGACTCTGGAGGGATATTGTCATTTTGTCATCTGCCAGATAATGTTTGCTGTCAAAATATGTGATTAATGGGTAGTGAGAAAAAAGTAATATAGCATCTGCCAAATCTTTATCTAAAACTCTAACCATTTATGCTATTATACTGAAATGAATGTTTTTATTTATGCATCTCTACAGCTTCTGTGTTTCTGCCAAGAGCCCATACTCCAAAACACAAGTAGAAATACTAACAACTTACCTCCGAACAGTGTTAGCCCACTGACATTGAAGGAATTACTTACTCTTTTCATTTATAAATATAAAACTTTGGGAATACACTTTCAAAGACCCAAGATCCAGACTTTGGATAACTTTTAGGAAGCACCTGAATGCTCGTTTGAACTGATCAGGAATTCTGAACCTTTCATTTGCAGGTGAAAAGCCCCTTTGCACTTTATGAAGTTTCTCTTCTATTAGACCTGTTTAAGGAATTCAGCAGACTCTGAAATACAATTCTGAATGTTACGTCTTTACAGTGTGCGTAGGCTTCAGTGGAAATATACTGATCTCATGGAAACTGTGAAATTTTCACTGCATGCTTTGCAGAACAATCAGAAGCAACCACAGCTGGCTTGGGATCTGGGGACCCAACAGTTTTTAGCTGACAGAAATAGATGGATGATCTTGCAGAAGTGATTTTACAAAAGTGTGTTAAGGGAACCACTGCAATAATGGGAAAATAGGTGTACCTTGACACTGATCCATTGTACAAATCTCTCAGATTTCTAAATTTGCAGCCCTGGTAGAGGATGAAACACTAGCTGGTTTTCACATTCTGGGACTCCAGCTGTTCCCAGTTTGCATACCAGGAAAATTAAAATTTAGGGTTCTTAAATCATATGATAGCTGATGAAAGTTGTCCAGGTAAAAAATACTTTGTTTTTTACTTTGGTTTTTTTCCTTTTCTTTCTGAAAATATTGTGCATAAGTGAGTACCCTAGTGATTAGAATGAAATCTAAAGGAATAGCTAATAAAGAATAAATCAATGTTTTAAAATGTTGCTGTCTATTTTTTAAGTCAAATATTTGTCTACAGCACCTGCACATCAAAGTAGTCTACAACAATGGTGAACATGTTTCAGCAGTCCAGCATAGGAGTAAGTGTAAGCTACAACAGAGAAGTCTTACAGTGAAGTATTCTCTATAGTCCCCCTCTTACAAAATGGTAAACTGAGATGAGTGAACCTTTTGGAATTTAGATCAAGATCTGTAAGACCAAATGGAAGACACTTTCACTGCAGGTTACTGCAGTTGCTAGTGAACTTCAAGCTTATATTTTTTTTATACCAGTTAATATTAAAAGAGCTTAGACAATATCATTATACTAAACAAAGAACACAACAGTCAGTGCATTAATTTTTTAATATCAGACTAAGCTCCAGAGTTGCGTCTCAAGACTGAGAGGCAGATAGCACTGCATCTGAGGAGATTTTGAAGCTAAAAGTCATTACTTCCAAAATTTAAATAGCCAAGCTCTACCTACAACCATAAGATCTGGAAGTAATGGCTCTAGGTATGGGAAAAACTATAATGTGGCTGAGTAAATGGTTTCTCCATGCTGTCCTCATTTTGCTGTCAATAGGAAAATAAAAGTTTTGATGAAAATAGAAAACTGTGAATACTGCAATATGTAGAAGTTCAGAGTACTTTTCAAGATTATATACTGTGGTTATTTTTTATTTTTATGGCCATCTATTTTATTTTTAATATGACAGCTATGCCAAAACCACAAAGATGATGCGGAGCCCTTTCTAGAAATTACAGTTGACTGCCAACAGAAAACAAACTTTTATGTAGATAATATTCATCAACACATCTGGAAACACAGAGAGTTAAAAGCAGAAAAATTATGAATTATAGAGGTAGTTGCAAATTGGCATTCTCCTGTGGCACTGGATGAAGGATTCTTCTGCTAAATGTAATATGTAAGTTCTGTTCTACACAAAGTTTTGGTGTGAAAACTATTTAAGTCATTTTGATGGCAGCAAAGCTTGCATTTCTTTTTATGAATGACCAGCCATGTTTACAGGAAAATCTCTCCCAAGAGCTTTGTGTCTGTTTTCTGAAGGTCATTTTGGAAAGCCTTCTAAATGCCTAACTTTTTTTTGTGTTTTATTAAAGACTTTTTCATGTGCTATGTGGGTGAAAATGTGGGTCACTTGATGATAAATTAGTGAGAAGAGCACATCAATCTCCTGCCAAGATGAATTTGTGGAGTGAAATTTTGTGTACTATTATTTCTTAAATGATTTTAGTAGATTATTTTCTCTGCCTCACAACACTAATTCCTAAACTGTCACCATTTGACATATTTCCCATAATGGATAAAGCTCGAATACTGACACATCAGCATTTTTATTGTGTATCTGGATTTATCTTTCTGATGCAGAAAGTGTTGCCATGGTGATGCAAAAGTCTTACTGCCATTGGGGGTCATGAACAAATGACCCCATAGATGTTGCAACAACATGAGCTGTGTAGAGACATTCAGATATCTCCAAACATTCACTCTATGCTTGTTAATGTCTGAATATTTTCCAGATTTTCTTCAAGGCTTTTGTCTTGAGAAACTGCTTGTTTTATCTTTTTAACATTTAGACTTGGGATAGTCTTTTCATTAGTCCTGCCAGCTAAGTGTTACTGCAGGTGGCATGTGCAGCTGTAACAAGAATGGCACCATAATAGCTCCTTTAAGACCACCTAGAACCTAGCTGTACAGTCCATAATAATTGCTAAATAATCATCTTTTATTCTTTAAGGATAGAAAATACAAACACCTCCCACAATTACACTTTTGCTGAGTTACAGCATTCGCACCAGAAAGAAGTCTGGTTTGTATCTTCTTTTTCTGATATAGTGGGAGACATAATAGTCTATGTCCTCCGGGATCCAGCTGGGAAAATAGATTTCCCTTACTGTCTGTTTAGGATTTTCTCTGATGACTCCAGTTCCACAAGATGGCAGTACCTGATGAATAAACGGCACTGGTTCCTCATGACAACCAAAATCTGAAATAATCTGGCCACTTCTACAGAAATTGTTCTTCATTTTTGTTCTTCTCCATTTGTTATTAGAGAAAAGCAGCAAAAAGTTCACTCAATATTAGGGACAGAAGTTACTATACATAGGCATAAACCATGTAATTTGCCTGCCACTCAGAATATTCAGTTTAAACAAAACAAGTCATCAAGAAAAAATATAAATATATAAATAAATCTCCCTTGCTGAAAATATAAAACCTTATTTTATCTCTAGCCTAGTTTTAAACTTCATCCTCAGATTGCTATCCAGGTATTCTGTGTACCAGCCAGCCACAGAGTATAAAAGTGCAATATGCCACAGTCTCTAATGATGGAGTACACTTCACATTTCGGGGGTGAGGAGAACACTTCTTTTTAGCTAAGACAAATGAGAACAACTGGTTGAGCCTCCAGCCTCCCACCGCAAACAGATAAATAATTTCAGTGTATTTCTTTGTGCTGCTGTAGCTTGTTATCAGTGCTCATTAATCCTCCAAGAAAATATTTAATGAAGGTAATTTATTTGTTGCATAGTAATGCACCCACATAACACAAACAGATATTGTCTATTTATCAACTAGCAATGAAATTGCTTCTTTTCTGCTCTGGGGGCTCTGTATCTACTACTCACTCATCTGAAACAGAATCCTACCAATCACATATTTGTCTTTGTTCAGATTTAATTTCTGTGATAAATCTTCAAATATTTTCTTTGTTATAACCATTTACACAACCAATAACTAAAAATATGGTAGGAAAGGGACGTGCACTGTAGGGACTGATTTTATACTCGAAAGATGCAAATATTTTATTGTCATCACTAACATAGCCTAGGAAATCTCATTTGTACATTTGGCATACATGAAATGTAGCAAGTCATTGCAACCTATCCCTCTGAGTAAGAAGTCGAGCAAAGCGGGCAGGAGACCTGCATGGATGAGCAAGGAACTCCTGGCCAAACTCCAGCAGAAGAAGGAAGTGTACAGAATGTGGAAAAGGGGACAGGCCACTTGGGAGGAATACAGGGACGTTGTCAGAGTGTGCAGGGATGCGACAAGGAAGGCTAAGGCCCATTTGCAACTAAATCTGGCAAGGGATGTCAAGGACAACAAGAAGGGCTCCTTCAAATAAATCAATAGCAAAAGGAAGACTAGGGAAAACGTGGGCCCGCTGCTGAATGGGGCGGGTGCCCTGGTGACGAAGGATATAGAGAAGGCAGAGTTATTGAATGCTGCCTTTGCTTCAGTCTTCACTGCTAAGGCCAGTCCTCAGGAATTCCAGGCCTTGGAGACAAGAGAGGAAGGCTGGAGAAAGGAAGACTCTCCCCTGGTGGAGGAGGATCAGGTTAGAGATCTTTTGTCCAAACTGGACATCCATAAATCCATGGGCCCTGACGGGATGCACCCACGAGTGCTGAGGGAGCTGGCGGATGTTATCGCTAGGCCACTCTCCATCATCTTGGAAAGGTCCTGGAGATCAGGAGAGGTGCCTGAGGACTGGAAGAAAGCCCATGTCACCCCAGTCTTCCAAAAGGGCAAGAAGGAGGAGCCAGGAAACTCCAGGCCTGTCAGCCTCCCCTCCATCCCTGGAAAGGTGGTGGAACAGCTCCTCCTGGAGGTCCTCACAGAGCATCTGGAGGACAAGAAGGTGATCAGGAGTAGTCAGCATGGATTCACCAAAGGGAAATCCTGCTTGACCAACCTGCTAGCCTTCTCTGATGGAGTGACTGGCTGGGGAGATGAGGGCAGAGCAGTGGATGTGGTCTCCCTGGACTTCAGCAAGGCTTTTGGCACTCTCTCCCATCCCATCCTCCTAGGCAAGCTCAGGAAGTGTGGGCTGGATGAGTGGATGGTGAGGTGGATTGAGAACTGGCTGGATGGCCGAGCTCAGAGGGTTGTGGTGAATGGCGCAGAGTCAAGTTGGAGGCCTGTGGCTAGTGGTGTCCCCCAGGGGTCAGTGCTGGGTCCAGTCTTGTTCCATGTATTCATCAATGACCTGGAAGAAGGGACAGAGTGCACCCTCTGCAAGTTTGCTGATGAGACTAAACTGGGGGGAGAGGCTAACACACCAGAAGACTGTGCTGCCTGGATAGGCTGGAGAGCTGGGCAGAGAGGAACCTCCTGAAGGTCAACAAAGGCAAGTGCAGGGTCCTGCACCTAGGCAGGAATAACCCCATGCACCAGGACAGGCTGGGGGCTGACCTGCTGGAAAGCAGCTCTGCGGAGAAGGACCTGGGAGTGCTGGTGGACAACAAGTCAAGCATGAGGCAACAACGTGCCCTTGTGGCCAAGAAGGCCAGTGGTCTCCTGGGGTGCATTAGGAGGAGTGTTGCCAGCAGGTCGAGGGAGGTGGTCCTGCCCCTCTCCTCAGCCCTGGGGAGGCCTCACCTGGAGTACTGTGTCCAGTTCTGGGCTCCCCAGTCCAAGAGAGACATGGTGCTTCTGGAGAGAGTCCAGCGGAGGGCTACAAAGTTGATGAGGGGACTGGAGCATCTCTCCTATGAAGAAAGGCTGAGGGAGCTGGGCCTGTTCAGCCTGCAGAAGAGAAGACTAAGGAGGAATCTGATCAACGTGTATAAATATCTGAAGGGAAAGTGTCAAGAGGATGGGTCCAGACTCTTCTCTGTGGTACCCAGCAACAGGACAAGAGGCAATGGGCAGAAACTGAACCACAGGAAGTTCCATCTGAACCTGAGGAAAAACTTCTTCCCTGTGAGGGTGGCAGAGCATTGGAACAGGTTGCCCAGAGAGGTGGTGGAGTCTCCTTCGCTGGAGATAGTCAAAACCGATCTGGATGTGATCCTGGGCAATATGCTCTAGAGGACCCTGCTTGAGCAGGGAGGTTGGACTAGATGATCTCCAGAGGTCCCTTCCATCCTAAACGATTCTGTGATTCTGTAATAATAATCTCGGATACCCTATAGGTAACACATCCCCTAGTGCATCCTAGAATAACACTAAGTATTCAAATTTCTATAGTTTACATAAAATATTTATATATTTTATTATATACACACTATGTTAATATATATTATATTATAAAATACTAGTATAATATAATGTCATATGATATCATATAATATACTTTTAAATTAAGTACTAATCAGTTATTCCTATTTTTCTGTCTGTATAATTGATTTTTTTTTTTGGTAAGTGTAATACTTTGAACTTTGTTGAATGTTGTGTTACTAATTTCAGTCCAGTTACTGATTTCTTTGGATTCTCATTCTATGCTCTTCAAATATTGTAGTCTCTTGCAGCTAGGAGTCATTCACAAATGCTAAATATATCTTTCTTTCCGCTAGCCCACTCACACTTTCAAAGATAAAAATTATTTTAAGTTAGATATGATTTGTCTTGACAAATCCATACTGTCTATTTCTTATCACTTTATTATCATCTTAGTGCTTATAAATTGAGTGTTTAATAACATATTGCAGTAAGTTTCCAGAACTCAAAGTCAGCCTCATGATAGGCCCTCCTTTACGTTTCAAAATAATTTTTGAGTTACAGAATGGTTGAAATGTATACATTTTTTAATTTTGAAACAAAACTGATTAGGGAAGCAAAATGTTGGGAAGGGGAATCTTTGGCTAGCAAGGCTGATGACCTACAAATAGGGAATTATAAAAACAGTTTAAGACCCCAAATAAGAATTCCAAAGACAAGTTTACTATTATTATTTATTTATTATTAGGTAGCAAAGGATATCAATATTAATGAATTTAAGTCTTGAAGTGCCCAATATAAATTGAAGTGCTACCTTTTATACCATAACAAGTAATGCAGGTGTCACTGCATAATGTTGTAATATTTTCTATAGAAGCAGAAAAAAATGGATAGCAATAAAGTTAGACAGCCTAAATAATCATCACCAGAGAACTTGAGTTCAGAACTTAAGAATTAGCTCTGCGGCTTTTTTCAATACTACTGATTTTATAGAACTATTGGAACATTAGCAATTTCCAGAGACAAGAAAAGAAGCTAATTTTGTCCCTTCATTTAAGAAAATTAATCAGGAAGATCCATATCATTATAGGTTCACCACCTTCAATCTCAGATGAAATTACTGAATAACTGATATGAGACTCTATTAATATCAAATTAAAAGAGTGAGATGTAATTAACAATATTGGAGGAAAATAAATCTGGTCAAATTAACTCAGTATATGTTTATTTTTTATTGATAAAGACTGCAAAATTTTTGTAATAAATCTACACCTCATTTTTTATAAAAATACTCATTGATTATTAAAAATTGGAATGATACAAAAACTAATATGTTGCGTATTGAAAAGAATAAAAGCTGATTGCAAACCGTGCTCAAAATGATCAATTTTGATCTTGTTCTGGAGTTTTTTGTCCTCTGCTGCTCAATATTTTAAATTGTTAAAAAACAAAGCAATACAGGTGTAATCATTGATCACGGGAGATATAAAACTTGGTGGTGAGAAATGTGCAGGACAAGTGACTGATAAACTCAATTTGGATTGCCCGTTATTTCTAGAACCTTTTTCTGATGTATATGTGTTGGATACCCAGTAACACAGAATGATTATTTCTTAATAATACGTATGAACGAACTATTTTCCTCATATAAAAAGTGTGGCATTGCAAAATACTGAAAAAACTGTTTCCTGCTGAGGAAAACACATCACTGTACAGAATATTCATGTGAGAGAACAATTTTTGCTTTCTGGCAAAATATCCAATAGTTTTTAAAGCAGTAAAGTAGTTATTCCTTTCATCCTCCCTCTGACTCCTAAATTGATTTTCAAATGCTAAAAAGAAAAAAAAAAGCAGTATAAATCACACAGTGTCCCTGATGCTCAAGGTCTAGTAGTCAATTCCTTCCAGGTATATTTTCTAGGCTTAAATGTGCCAAGGAATGGGTCTTCTGTCACATCCTTCTGAAGACAATGGAATATGTGAACATATGGTTCAGACGGTAACATGAAACCAAATTTGTAGTCCCCAAAATACATTTTTTTATTTATTAAGGATGAAAATGACAGGTGATTTTTTAATCTCAATTCAAAAAGAAAGTGCAGATGAAGAGGGAGATACATGTCACGTTAGCAAACTGCCTTAGCATGCTGATAACACTGCTTAATGTGTTGTACAAATAAACCACTACAAATAACCCCACCAGCAATCAATCATTTAGAATTTAACAGTGTAGAGCCTGTAACTCTTACCTGTTTTTACATATAGACAATATGTGCTTGAGTCTCTGAGTACGTTGTTCTGCACTACTGGAAACCCAGTGAACTGCTTCCATCCATCTTCTACTTGTCACATAATAGTTATTTAGAGATAATACATAGCTTTTTTTTTATTAAGCTTACATAGCTTAATACATAGCTGCTGTCTTTCTTCCAGCCTACGGCAGTGTCGCGTGATTATAATCTCTCCTCAGTCCCTTAGCACTAGCAGTCAAAGTGACACCTGATGTGTCACACTTTATGTATATCATATGGAAAAAGAAGATACTTTTCCAACTCTCTCTGAATTTTTTTTTTCTAAAAGAAATGTCAATAGTAAAGGAATGCAAACCACAAGCAATTTTACTCCCTCTTGTGCTGAGTATGTGTATAGTTTTCATAATATAAATTATATTTTTCAAAGCCCTTTTCATTTTAGAGGTGAAGCATGATTTTGTAAAGATACTAGATAGGGGCTGTAAATCAATGCACTTCTAAGCTTATGACATTTTCTAAGTAGTCTTGGGCCAGTCACATGATTGCCATTAACCTCTGAAAAATGAAGCAGTGCTCATTCTTTTCAACCTGCACTTGCCAGAGCTGAATAAAAGCTCTTTAGAATTGAAACTATATGGTAGTTTGCAAGATCTGTGCTAAATTCCATTTTCTCTACAAAATTCAAAGTCAGCTAAGTTCCTAAATGCCTCATCGATAAGATTCTGAAACTGAGATATCTTAAATGGGACTAATTGTAAACTTGGAAAAAATGTGCCCCTTTCAGAATTCACAAGCTGGGCAGGCAAAATTTGGGGCATCTAAAACTGATCACTTTTGAAAAATTTGATATAGCTTCTAAAATTTGGTGACTATGGCTCTTAAGTTATAGGGTTATATTCAGACACCTAACCCAGCTATTCTAATACCTGCTTAGCAGGCATGGGAGATGATTCAGCTATTCAGGCTTACAAAAAAAGCAGAGGCGAAAAACAGATTGATTCAGAGGTACTAAGCATCTCTCATCTGCAAATGGGTTCCTCCATGACTCTATTGACTAAGCAGGAAAGTGAAGGACTGCTCACTCACCTCTTACTATTCTGGTTTCATTGGTTTTTTTTTCTTCCTGTTTTTGCTTTTTCTCACCAAAACATGCAAAATCCCCAACCCTTTCAGTTGCATCACTAGTCTTGCCGGGGATTTTAGTCAGTATGCTGCCTCAGGGTGGAAAAGTAGGAAACATGCACAAATGCAAAAACACAGCATGCGCATGCAGAAACACAGGCCACCACTTCTTTGTCTGAGAGGCCAGTGGGAGCAGAAAGGGGTTCATCTGCAATTTTCATAAACATATGTCTAACTTTCCTCCTGTCTCTTGCTTCTTACTGACCTTTTTTTTTGACTATAGTAAATTAAAAATGGATGGATGCAACTTCTGGTTATTTGCTATAGTGTACCCAGCAATAGGCTTCAGCAAAGCTTTGGGGCCCTCTAAAAGAGATGAGCCTGATCCCATTCCTCACCCCCATGAAGTCCCAGATTTCTTTCATCTGATATGGAAAGAGTAGGCAGAGCTGAGTCCTGGTGACTGGCAAGTCCTCCTGAACTCCAGTACTGAAGTGGAGAAGCTCTAAACCAGCCTACTGGCCAGCAACACTGATAGAAAGGTCTCAGAAGTAGGGACCCCTCCACCCTGTAGGGACCTTGCTCTCACAGCCTTTAATCTTGCAACAGAATTGGGGTGACTGACCCAAGGTATTAAAGGACCCTGTGCTTCTGCAGAAAAGGCCAAACTGAGACAGACGCTTTATTGATATTATCTATATCCTTCTTTCTGTTCTCTGCTTCTTCATGAATTTTCATCCCTCCAGTCTCCAAGGGAAGACTTAATTACTAAAAGAAGAAAAGACCATGAAAATAACACTTCAGTAAACCTATAAATGAAGTGAAATTGTCCAGCGACAGATTCTCTGCTGTAAGATAATAGCATCATCACAACAGGAATTGTATTAACTGGCTAATGAAGTCATCAGATATGATTTTAACAACCTTGGGACATAGCATGAGAGCAGAGGAGACAGAAATAGCCAAGCAAATCATCAGCATTAAGTGTGGTATTAATTATTACATTGTTAAAAAGATGGCATTGTGACCAAATGAAAGCAGCATTGCACAGTTGCTGCTGTGGAAAACATCTTTTCTTGTCAGAAAATAAAGGCTGCACATTTGCTACTGTGCAGTGGTCCAAGTTTAGCTATAATCACTCAAACTTTACTCTGACTTCTATGACATTATGCTTATATCTATTCAGTCTTTTTCTCCTTGATAAACCAAGCAATTGCCTTTGAAACCTTTATGGTTAAATTATAACAACCTTCATTTCAGTTACTATTGTATTGGACGGGAAAAACATGAACTGAGTAACAGCAACTGGGATTTGAATGGGTTAAAATATATGTGTATAGTGTGCATACCCTCACCCATGCATATATTTATAAATAATTTTTAGTTTCTACCTTGAAAAAGTGAAAACTGAACACCAAACTGAGAGTTGTTTCCCTATAGCTTCTTTGACCTGGACCAGACTTCCCAAACTGATTAAATAAGGCTATACGCAAATCCATGGCTAGGCAACCCCTGCAACACCTCAAAGGTTTGTACAGTCACCTTCATAACATATCATATAGCAAATTACTGAAATTTTTCATACAGAGAATCTCGTTAAAAGCATCTTGCAGAGCTAAAATTGATTCAGTCTAGAGTTTTCTTCTTCAGAGTCAATACTGACCTCCTAATACCTTCAATACCAAGTAGTCACCTCTACCAGAATCACCATTAAACTGAGTTAATCATGCCTAATCTGTGGACAGTTATCAATTGCATTTTCAAAAAAAAAAAAAAATCCATTGGTCTCATCCTTTTTAAATCTCTTAAGATTTTCCCACAAGAGTAATGGAGAGAAAAAGCTAGACTCCAGAGCTTTAGAAGTAAATCATTTCTCATCTTCTCCTTCCTCTTATCTTATGCTTCCCCTTGTTTTAGCTATCTTATCAGCATTATATTTCTGGCACCTTCTCCTTAGTTATATTGATTAACATGTACATGCTGTCTTTCTTGTTATTCTTTTCTGTGGCATGTAGTAAAGAGGTAACTGGGATTAATTAGGGATTTTGTTCTTTAAACAAAATAGATTTTCTGACATTTCACTAACTGACATGTTTATAAAATTTTGTTGTTCTAGCTACCACTTTCGTAAAACATCAGAACTAAATAATAAATGTATTCTAATAGAAAGAATATTGCAAGTGAGTCAATTTTGCAAGAGCCCTATACCAAGAGCTGCTGTGTATTATTCAATCTTAAATCTATTAATGCTCGGCCTCTGCTATTTTAACGGTCATATAGACTGTACCATGAAAAAAGTTTTTGCAACTCTGCCTCCTACTTTAAAATAACTGTTGCAGAAATCTTGATGTGATACGATGAACATACATTTCTGTTAAACCTGGCAGGATAATGCCATCTTGTTTAATCACTAGATTGTGGATTTCCTGATAGTTATGTCTAATTTGCTTGGACATATCAGTAACAGGCTAGTAACTTGTCCCTAGGGAAAAGGAGCTTGCCCATTACAGAAATTTTCCCTCATTATTGTCCCGTTTGTCAAGCTCTAAAGAAGTAGCCACATATGGTAGATGCCTGAAAGGCAATAAAGCATGAGTTTGAGGGCCAACATACTCAATGAATTTTTAAAATTAATTAATCTCCTGTGCTTCATCCCTCTTCTCTTGGTATCTCCTCTCACTTTGATTCCCCTGAACTGGCAGGTGAGGTAATATTTGTTGACACTAGCAACACTGTTAAACAACAGCACACGTCCCTTAAGCAGAGCCTTGTCAGCGCTGCCCATTCATCCAGCATTGTGTGCTGGCTTAATTGGGCAAGGTCAACCAGTTTTCCTGCACTAGATTTTCATGGTCCCTGGGGCGAAAAACAGTTCCAGTGAGTGATCCAGTGAGTCTAGGGCCACTAAAGTTTCAGTGCCTAGCATAGCTTAACGCATTTTTTGAATTAGGAATGGGGATGATATATCAACCGTGACAACGTTTAGAAAAGTTCTAAAACCCTACCAAACTGCATGCTCCTTGCGGCAATTGGATCAGCAATGCATTTTCTTTAATTTAATTACTTTTCAAATTAGTTTTAAAAAGAATAATCTGGACTTCTATATGAAGAAATTGAATAATAACTGTTTAGCCATATTCCTATTATAAACATATTGCCTAGAATTTAGGGCACATTCAGATCATTAAGATGTAATTAAAATTTGATAACAACATATTGCCAACAAATTGGGAGTATCTTGCCCTGTTTCCTCATCGGCAAACATAGTTTGCTGCAACACTACCCTACAGAAAATTCTACCCTTCCAAAACTCTTAAATTTCATAGCCTCAAATGCATGCATTGCCTTCAACAAGATTGAGAAAGGAAACACTAGAAAGTGCCCCAGGGAAGTCAGCAGCAAAATTACTGGTCATATATTGAGTAATGAAAGGACCATGGAAGAAAAAAATGAGAAGTTAATTTTGTTTGTTCATTCCATAATGAAAACTACAGGCATAGTCATCAATCAGTTGCACAGATAACGAATACAGATTGCTATATTGAGCCATGTCAGGGGCCATGGACTTTCCCTTTAATGATAACTCACATGGGAATTAGCATTATTAGACAAGAAAGTTTCAAAAGCAGCTCAGTAAGCTAGTAAAAGTGATAAAGTAGGGAATGCAAGAGATGATAACATCTCTGTGATTCTTTCAGGAAAAAATGTGGGTGAGGAGAGATGGCCCCATGGCATGGCCATTAAGCCAGAATTAGGACAAGAATGTAGAGTTTAAAGGACGGAATACTTGTCTCCTAACTTTTATTTTTCTCTCGTTATTGAAAAACAAAGTTCAAGTTTAGTTAGTATTCAGTTAAAGTCAAATAAATGCAAAAAAAATAATAGAACCTAGGAGGATGGTGGAGGTATCCTTCAACTTATGATAGCCAACTCATTCAACTGCTGAGTGTGGCTCTTGAAGTAGTACTTTAAAAACATTTTATATTTATATTGTGATAATTTGTTTGTTTTGAGCACGCAGAGAAGGCAAACACAAAATATATCATCTTCTCTCATATACATGACATATCAAGATTTATTAAAGCAACTTGTCTATACTGTATGGTCAGCAATCATTTTCAGCATTGCTAGTTAAATGGGTTATAGCTTAATTAAGCATTACCTCCAAAAGTTAATTTCAGTAGGTGAAGAAAAACATATTATGGCATGCATTTATAAGAGAAACAAAATTTCAACTTTTTGCAAGGTTCAGGGCAGAGATTTGCCTTCCATTTAAACATTAATATAGTGCTGTTTTGGAAAAAAATAAAGTGGTCCTCCAAATCTTACTTCAGCCAGAACAGGAAGAAGGGTGAGGACATTTGACAGTTCTACCTTCCCAGGAAGCCTGGTAGTTAGGAGGTGGTAGTTATGTTTGGAGGTGAAATGATATATTTGCCACCACCAGTGTCACAAATATAAGCTCTACAAACTAATAATGAAAGGTACTGACTGATGAATAAGTTCTGCTTAGCTTGAAGAAGATGGATGCATGATGTGTTCAGCTGACCTTTTGGTAGTACTGTGAATGGACATGCTTTGACAGGAACCAGTTATTCACAAGGGAGAGGGGAAATCTTTCTCCTACACACTGCTTTACTAGAAGCAGGGTACATGTTACACAGTTTCCTATGTTAAAGTTGTCCACAAATTTGAAAAAAAAAATTATCATAGAAAAGAACTATATTTTAGTTGACTATTTAATACATAAGAATTATACCAATGTCACAAATCATGGTCAGGAAGAAATGTCATCTGTAGTGACAAGTTAACATGATGGAGTAACACACAGTCTTGTCTACGGAGTAAGATGGAGATTCAGAGCTCTAAGTTCATGCAGGCCTCCTATGATTTTGAAGAAATTAGTAATGGCTAGATTCACTTAAAAGACTGAAACTCTAATACTGTCCGCTAAGATGCCGTATTGCATGGCTGGATCCTGGAACTGAAACCACATCCTTAAGACAAGCACGTACCCTTCCAATGAACAGAGAAGGAACTGCATTCACAAAAGCCAGTTCAGTAAGCAGAGAAAGCCAGAAGGTATATGTATGCCTTCAAAGCAGAGTTTGGTGCAGCCTGCATGCAGATACCTGAACTTTCTGTAAACAAGCTAATAAGCATGCTGAAAGCAGTCTAGCCGAGATATAAGAAGCTTGTTATCATAATTAATTTGCCTGGAGAAGTCTACACCTCTGTACTTGAATGAGGTCATTTAGAGCCTGCCCTGTTATTTCTATGCATAATTTGCACAGCAGAGGCCGAATCTGAGAAATTCTGACTAGAGAACTTGTTTACCATTTGAACATATCTGAGCTATTTCTTAAATCTTATTCCTTCAAGATGATATTTCTAAGCTGTAGAGAACTCTTTATATCAAACCAGAATCCTTAGCCAAGGATTTTCTTCTAAAACAAGGTATGACAGAGTTGTCCATTTCCAAACAAGCTACGGTTGTTTTGATTTTACTTTAACTGTGGGATGGCAGTCTCTCTATGTATCAGCCCGTCTATAAAATGACACTTTGCTATATAGAAGGGATGTTGTGAGGCTAAATAGATTATGAAAGGCTGACATGTACTCTCAGGTGTATATTCATATTAATCTAGGATTACCACCTAGTATTTACTATAATCTTCCTTAGGCATTAGTGATATTGACTTGAGCCGGGATATCTGAACTACTGCCCTTCATCTGGATTTGGTTTCCTACTTGTAGCCGAGGTAAAGCCCAAAGCTGCAGCTTTAATGCAAACATAACTTTCACATTCCTTTTGCAGAGACTCAGCAGTGAGTAGTGATTGATTTGTATATACTTCCAAAGTGCTTTTCTGTATACTTCCAAATTATGCACAAATAGGAACTCAATAAACTTAAAAAAAAAAAACACTTAAAAAAGCAGCTTAAAAAATTCATTATTTGACTGACTTTTTACAGATAATATGAGAACAAGGACAGCTATGTAGGAAAAAAGCGGCCTAGGCAAAGCTTCTTGGATCTTGATATTTTAAAGAGTTTTGTTTTAGCAGCTCACTATTTTAGCAAAACACTATGCAGACATCCAGAAGATGCAATCTCGATAGCCCTTGCAGCCCTTGCATCATCTCCTGTGATGCATTTCTCATGAAATCTACAGTTTTATAACACTAAATTGGAGGCATAAAGATGTAGCCTATAACACAGTTTCCAAACTGAGTAAAATCAGATTTATCCTTTAGAAAGAGATAAAAGAGTTACAATTTAACATCTGTAGGGATGTTATCTTGAAAGATTATGAAGCAATGTTTTTTTCCAGATGGCTGCATCCCTTTGAGGCAGGAGGGAGCATGCGTCTGCTTTCCATGCTTGCAGAGTGTAGTATATAAACACTGTTCTAATTCTAACAATAAGAATCTTCATTCTCTATTAAGCAGATACTGAAAGCTTTGAATAAAAGCCTTAAAAAGCTCAGCTGAAAGTATTAATTCTGAGAAACATGTAGATCTGGGTGAAATCTTCCATTCATTTTTAATCTCAGTATGGTAAGCCTTGTAATTAAGATGATTAAATGACTAAATAAAAGCCTGTATTTACATCCTTTAGAATGCCACAATGAACAGCAATAATACTGTTTATGGGAAAAAAATCAATGAAGACCTTTCTAAATGGAGTCATCAAACAAAGGTTGTTATTTAAGCAGTTGGTTATTAATGAACCTCTCACTTAGCAAGAATACCTAAGAATTAACCCTCTAGTAAACACACCCAGGAGAAATAGCCAATGGGGGGAAAAAAAAAAAAGAGGATCAAATGCATTGTTTATGGATGACTAAGCTATCCGCTATGAAAATATTTCACAAGGGACAACTGAAGGGCTTTCCAACAAAAAAGAATTAATGGGAGAGCTTCTGGAGTAAATACATTAAAATTAGGTAGGACTCTCAAAGAAAAGAGAGGAAGCATTTTCTGGAATGATGATCCAGGGAAAGCAGGGTTTGAGAACCTCCTGGTGGCTGTTTGTCTGCAGGAGAAAAGTGTCTGCACAAAAGCAACATGTAGGCATTTTCTTTTACTGTTCAGAAAGGGCAGATAGTAACTGTCCTGAAAAAAACTCCCTCATTTTGCTGTTTAGCTATTTCTCAGCAAAGATGACAACAACTCATTTATTAAAAGCAAGGCGTAATTCTGTCATCTGAACTGCACTGCAGACGTTCTGAATATATTTCAGGTGCATTTTTTGCTTATTTCCCCTGTAAAATATTTGGACAACAATCTAATGAAAACCTACATGCATAATGTATATATATGTCAAGATTGTGTTTGTTTGTTTATTTATTGCATTACCTCTTGATAATATATCAAAGCATTAATAAACAGAAATAAAATCTCTACCTATCTATGAAACCCGCCTTCCCAAAAGAAACTACTATAGTATTTTTTAAGGCACTGGTGCTTTGTAAAGACATTCAGGTTTTTCTAGAAGAATAGTATTCTGTAAGGTATTATTCAATCAAAAATATTTACTTTATCTCCCATTTGAAGACATATTAATAAACCCTTGTCTCCTTTAATATAGTGTTCTTTTACTCAGTCATCTTTCTTTTCCCACAATGATATCGTCATTTTTTAAAAGGATTCAATCCTGAAATTCTCACTCAAGCTTTTAAGTAGTTATTAACTTTAGAGATTGAGAAATGGGATGCTATTGAGGGAAGAATAGCTTATGAGGTTGTGGAGAATTATTAGATTTGATATTGTATCATGGACCTCTCTCCTGGGATAGTAAATGAAGATTATTTCTAAAGGTACTGATCAATGTAAATAAATCAATATAGCTGAGTTCATGGCGTTCATTTATAAAATGACAGAATGTTTTCTCTATCAGAAAACATCTCCATAACTCATGGTCACGTTAATGTTAAACATTTATGCACTCCATGTGAACTTTAAACAATATTTAACACAGATATATCTTCTACAATAGCTTAGTATTCACCTAAAGATTTGTCTCCCAGATGATTTTAAGGGTCAAAAATTGTTTAGGCTACTACAGAAAACAATACTATCTTTGCAAATCAGACCCAGAAACTAAAAAGGACTATTCAGAAATAGGATACTTTCAAAATAGGCTATTTTGTATTTTAGATGTTACTGCACACAAATCTGTGAAGTCGCTCTGCTCTGCGAAAAGACTTTCAGAAGTTTCATATTCGCTGTTTAATTTCCATATTAAACTCACACCCTTCCCACTTCATTTCCTGCCTTCGTCCAAAATTCTGTTTCACGGACGGACTCCGATCTCACAGTCATCTTTCGTTTACGTCGTGTACCTCATTACCAGAACTTCATCGAATGATTTATTGTTGAAGCATCACCAGGCGTGGAATTTTTTCTAAGGCCCATGGAAGTAGCTCTCCCTTTTCTGCGTAGTCTCCAGCCGCTGAACTAATGCCATTTACATTCCCATTGCTGTACACAAGGACTGGCAGCTCCTCGGTGTTACACAAGTTGGGATCTGGGAGCAGAATGCGGGTGATCCTCCCTGTCTGCTGTCCCTCCAGGAGGTCTGGGCAGGAAGGGCAGACCTTGCGAGGGAGGCCCAGTTCCCTTCCCATTCACCAGGCTGATTTAAGTCCTGCATTGTCAGTGCAGTTCTCTCAGCGTTCAGTGACTACCCTTCTACACTGCCAAACGTTTGCTGGTACAGCTATAGTAACAAAATTATGCCAATAGAGGCTCCAAATATGTTTCAGAAAGGAATTTTCCCACTGGCATAGTTACACCAGTGCTCCAAACAGTATGAACTAAACCAACTGCAAGCTGTCATTGCAGGCACAGTAGTTTCCACACCAGGGATTTTGCTGGCATACTGATGAAAAGGAAAGGTAATAGTTTTTTACAATCAAAGGCAATGTGTAAGTAACAGTTTTACAGTAAAACATTGCATTGGAACCTGACAGAATACGAGTTTAGCAGCATAATTTGAGAGAAAACTTAGGAAGGCTTTGATGCCGTACTAGGTGCATTTTGTGGAGTAACAGCTCTTAAAAGGTGTATGACTACAGCAGTAGTGAAGCCCATCTATCTTTAAACTCTCTGTTTGGGGAAATAATATTCAGGTCAGTAGCTGAAAACATCTTTCACTTCTACCTACTTCTTTTCACTCCCAAAAGTTTGAATTATTCTAACCAAGCATTAATAGCATGCACTCAGTTCCATCACATATGAATTGTAGTGTCAAAATCTGAAACAAATTATAAAGGCAATAATAACAAAAGAATGTACTCAGAAAAGAGGAAAGCACAGAGATGGCCAGAAGATAGCAAGTATTAATTATACTGCTAACAATAATATAATAATAGAAATAATTCCAGAATAAATAGAAACAGAACACATTTTCCTAATAGAAACTCAGAGAAGATCTTGTTTCCTACAGCTCTTTCTTCTGCAATGTGACTTTTTTTCATGGCTGAAATCTGAAGGAACAAAAAATCACCTCAGTAGAGACCCCTTTTCCCAAAGGGGAGCAGGACTGGCTATACTGTACCTAGTGACAAACAAGATATTCCATCTGCCAGGGTGTCTCCAGGTACTATATTGTATGCAAATATAAAGATATATTTACTTATCTGCAAATATTAAGTAAATATATTTACTTAACTGCAGAAATTGCAGGGTTACCAGTTTGAAAAGCAAAAAAAAAAACCTCTTTGGAATGTCTGCATTTTCCTTTGGAAATTTACAGGCATTCGTGGGATTTATATCTCTGACTTCTAGCAGTGATGTTATTGTAGTGGAAAATAAGCTATACAGCAAGCGGAAGCAGCTAAAATCATGGTTGTACTACTAAAAACAAAAGCCAATTTGTATTCTACATCTGCATCCCAACACTGACATTTGGAACAATTTTTGAAGGTTTCTAAACTCTAAAAGAAATTTTTTTGTGACCTCAAGGCAGTATATTACACTGGTGGCATGGAGACTATTTGTGTTAGATTCAGCTTTAATAGTGGGAACAAGGCAATCTCATAATAGACATTCTGCTGCTATTCAGTGGCATTTATAGTATATGAGCTTTAATTACTCCTTTAGGACTCCAAAAAAAACTGTCAGTAGAGCTGCGTGTATCTCATCTTTAAAGTTCCACAGTCAAACACACATTCAAAAATGATGAGTATACTGTAAAAGACCAGGATCGATACAAGCTCCAGCCTACTGTACCTGGCGAATGAAGCGGTGGGGAGCACATCAGAACAACTCCTTGACCTTCACGCACAGAGACAGCGCTTCTTGTCCGACCGCTAAAATTCCCCAAATCTATCAAAAGAACACAGCATTTTAGATGCATACAAAATAAGAGGTTAAATGTTGTTGCTACCGTGACTTACAATTTTTTGTCTTGTAAAGCTGACAGTTCCTTTTTTCATAGCTTAATCTGTAATAGGAGGGCCTTTAAAAAATCAATCTATTTCCATTACAAAGATTTCTGTGTTGCATCAGCACTTTATTATTCTTTTCAGTGCACTAGGATATGATGTCAAAGGACAAGCATCAGGCAATATAGTGTTTACAAAAGACATTTACTAGTGATTTTATTTCTTTCTGCCATATCCTGTTTGTTGATTTCTTTCACCAATAGAAGTCATTCATGCACAGTGAAAAAATAAATACAAGTCAAGAGAACATCTTGTCTAACGTGCGGACTGAAGACTGCTATTAATATGCCATCTGGATAATGCAGTGCACGACACATTGCCCTGAGTACAGGGGAATGTCAGCTGCATTGGTCCATAGCAGATTAAATCTGGTCCATAGCACATTTACTTTTCTTAAATACTCTCTTTCTTTCTAATTTTTCCAGTGTCCTGAATATAATCCAGATGTAGGTAAATATTCCTTGCCTCTATGTTTTCTTTAGCAGGTGAATAAGGAATATTTCACTTTTTGTACAAAAACTTTTGGATGAGTCTGCATGGTGCTGCTATGAATAGTTCGTTGTGTCAACTTAAAACCTCTCAGCCAGAGGATCTGACTCCTCTGTTTACCACAGGGAGCACTGGATCTAGATTCGCATTTGAGGTGGATAGCTGTGCTCTAGCCTGGGTATCTGCAGCAGAACAGACACAAGAGCTCAGTGTTGACATCAGACTGAAAACTTCATCCATTTGTCAGTGAAGGCAATATCATGTAAAGTCTCTGTTCACTCATAGTTGTTCTAAAGACCAGAACATTTCTCTCTAATGTGGATCCAGGGGAAGATTACTGGAAATGAGAGTACCCAAAGAAATCTTTGAAAACAACACAGAAACTTCAGCGAACACAAAATGAAGAGGCTAAATATATGAATAGAATGACAAAGTAGGAGCATCTTACGCGACAGCTCTAAGACCCATAGCTGTACCTGCTCATTTATGAGTACTGACCAAGGCGCTGGTACGAGGTTGACAGGACCAAGCTATCTGAAAGTGTTGAACAGAATTATTACATTCTTAACTATGCTCTAGTGAGAGTTCTCTGTCAGATGTCGGAGTTTAATATCTTGCTTCCTGTCCCTTATTACATAAATTGAAGTTCAGTAATTTTCAAAAGCAGTGTAAGAGTTGACTTTTCATGGATTTCATAATGGGATTTTTTTTTTAAAGTAGAAAGAGACTTATGATCTTTACAACTGATTATTAATGTTTCTAGAAGGAAGTCTAAAATGTAAATGTATCTGGATGTGCACTGTCTTTGTCCAAGCTATGTCATTGTTTTCGTTTCAAAGACGTGTTCAAACAGGGAAAAGGTAGATGGGATTCAGTAGAATTTGATCCAACAATAGGGTACTATTGCCAAATTATACAGACATTTATGAGGCAATAATTAAATATTACATTGCATTTTACAATAAGTCCACAGTGGGTTGCAAAATCATCCAGTGAAATTTCATTAAAATAATGCTACCTACTGAGTGTTACCTAACACTACATTCTGCAACAATGTAATTATTATTTTTTATATTTAGAAAGCACAGGGCTGGTATAGCCCTGCATGACCACTTTATTTGGATGGGATCACAGTTTGCAATGAAGTTTTTGGAGTTAAATAATGTCTGTATTTCACTGGTACAAGACTTTAAGTCTATAATTTTATGAATGTTTGTGTTCCTAAAATTTTCTAAATGAATGCTGATACATTGACATACAATACTTTTCTGTACTTAATTGAGAAACTGAGGCTTAGATTTCATTTTTATGCATAATTTAGGAATACAATAATCTTTCTTAATGGATTATTGCTGAGTGTCTGTAAAAACAGAGGGTATACTTAAGGGTTTTTTTGTTTTTATAAAGGTCGATTTTACAGACAAGGAGAGTGACACGTAAAGCACTGAATTTCCTTAAAATTGTTCTTGTTGTCCTCCTTTCCAAGAAAATGTGATGGATCTTCTTTGTAGAGGTGTTCTAAAATGTGCAGTTTGATATACTCCTAAAGTGCTTTCAGAGCCTAAGACTATTGGCATGAATAAACCTCGAAGAGTTTAAAATATGGACAGAACTTGAACTGATGTGCCATGGCTTTGGGAAGATATTCTGAATGCAGAGCAGCTGTGCTCTGGGAGAAATATAGGCCATTTCTCTGCACATTAGAATAGGTGTTATCATAAGCAGTACTTCCTTCCCCAGCATTTGGAAAATAAAAATTACGTTGCAGTCCTCCTGCTGATATCAGCAAAGAATTTTATCAAAGATTACCTGAAACCCATCCTGCAAGTCTTCTACATGCACTATAAAAAGAAAAAAAAAAAAAACCAACCTTTTTTTTCCCCTCTAAAGCTATTTGAATCGGAGAATCAAATAGTGGAACAAATCAAAATATTACTAGTTCAATAGTCTAAATACCTATTATTGTAAGGACATATTCTCTAAAATTTACATAGAGAGAAGTCCAAGGAAGCAATCTTTCATATTATTAAGAAAAGGCTTTGAGATTTGCTTTCATAAACTATATCTGCAATTTTTCATAAATTTGAGAATAAGCTTGAGAATAATATTTCTATTCAAATCTCAATTTGGAAAGTCAAATTATTTGAAAATATACCTGCCATTTTGGAAAATATTTTTATTTTTATTTTCTCTTGAAAAACTGATAACTGAAATATTGCTCCTGGAGGTAGAATATTTCAATTTGAATGTAGAATCCTGATATCTCCTAGGTATATGTTTTTATTCTTGCTACTAATGTTTTATTTCCTATGAGGCACTACCTGGAAGCCTGTCTACACGAAGAAAGGAAGCGTATGATACCTAAACTGTAACTCCGTAAGGCAGAAATAAAAGTTTAAAATAATACTGTTTTTACTACAGCGTATTTCCTGCTTTGTCTTTGCACTGTGATGAACAAATATATATACATGCATGTCTCCAAATTAAAAAAGGTAAATTTTTTTGTTAAAAATAAGAGGACTATGTGTGACCAATTAATTTCAAACTAAAGAAGGAATATAAAAACGAGCTTTGAATTTCAGCTCTTTTTGGCTCTCTGTTAGTTCTAGATTTCTTGTTAACATATAGTGAAAAAAAGGATTAACAGGTATAAAAGCAGGGATTTAGTTGTAAAACAAAAAAAAAGTAAAACTTAAAAGGAAGAAGATATGTAGGATCATGTGTGTCGTTCCTCCTTGTTGAAATAATAAGTCCAATATGGAAGAATCTAAAGAAAGGAAAACTTAAAGCATTTCCTGGGAATCTTAGCCATTTGACATCTAGCTATATTGAAAAAAATATGTTAAAGTATTAAAAACTGCATTATTTTACTTTAAAAACTCTAAAAATCGATAATAAAAGAAGGAGGGACAGAGTACAGCATTGAGGTACAGACCATCCCTGCTCACATGGTCATCGGTGCAGTATTCTCCCTGCAGCATGAATCCGTAACTTTTTTTGAATGTGTCAGATAGCCCCTCACAGCATGTATCTATCTACATATTATGATGATGCACAGGGCTAGTGGATAAGAAAATGCCTTTCTGTGCTCTTCTGATGTTCATTTCATTCCCTGAAAGATTCAATTTATTTCTGCTTATCTCAGAACGTTAGTGGCACAGATGGTAACACCTCTTGTGCGTTTTCAAAGCAGCACCTGGGGTTTCACCTTCTTGACTTCCGTATTCTTTAATATGAGCCACAACTTTTATCACTTTGAAAATGTACAGTTAAGTGTCCATTACCTTTTCTAATGTGAACATAGTGTTAGTAATGTATCTGCAAACCATGCAAAGGCTATATGACGTAGGGGGAAGGGTAGAAGCAGTACAATCTTCTTTATTGCAAATAAAATATGCAAAAGTATCTTTTGATTAAGAAATGCAGGACTGGTCTCCACTATGAAAGGGAAACAGTACAGAGGTTCTGGAGTTGGTGAAGACTTAAGACATTAAATTCAACAGTTTTGGTGCGACGCTTTCTGGGTGTTCAGTTACAACTAGCGCAATACTTCCTTGACCTTTGACAGAAGTTATCAGCTTGGGAAAAGCATTCAAATCTCTGACCCAAACCAGCTGCCAGCAGCATGGCGCTCTCTGCACCGGCTAACCCCGTTCTTCTGAAAGGAGCTGCAGTGTGGGTTTGTCCAACTGCACATACATGTGTGCTGCAAGCGTGCGATGTTCACCGCAGTGAGGGTATCAGATTAAGACCCAACAAAACACTTCCGCAGTAGGTGAAAGGAGAAATGGAAAATAAATGAGAAAAATCTCCAGGCAGTCAAAGCAACAGAAGACCTCTGCAGAAATGCAAATAAATAAATACAAAAGAAAAAAAAAAAAAGAGGAAACGGCCCCTCTAGGATCAAGAGAGAATTTTTCCAGTTGTCCATTTGCGTAGGATAGGAGAATAGGAAAGCAGAGGATCAGCCACACTAAGATAAGAGAAACACAAACACAGAATTATCCTGTTTAAGAATTCATACAAAAGGCTGGAGCAGTTTTTACCTCTTACCTACCAGCCTTCCAATTCACCTTCACTCTAACTGGCCTTTTGGATATGCATAGGGGGGATCGTTTATCTTCTCTGCGCATCAGGTTTCTGCAGTTGATGGGGGAAATGCAGAAGGTACAAGTTTTTGGGGCCCAGACAACTGTCCTGTGATAATTACTGTGAAACTAGGATCAAAAAGCAAAGGATAAACAGATCTTGCATTGACTTTGGGCAGTTACTACTTGGGAATTCAGTATAGTAATCGCTGAAGGCTCGGTAGCTCGTAATTAGTGACTTAAAGCAGCCAATCCACTTTTAAAGTCAAAATCAAAGGGATGCAGAAAAACGTTCTTCACCAGTCCAGTTCTGTGAGTTTATACTATATTACGTGCTAGTTTTTCATGGAGCGTAAAGGGATGTTATATGATATGGATTAAAACGTCTTCCTTTGAGCAATATACATGACACATGCTGAATGTACCTAAAAATAGATATAAAGAAGCCAATATTCTTTCTAATAAGGTAAAAATAGCTCTACACAAAGCAAAATTCTTCTGACAGGCTAAAGACAAATATATTCATTTTGTTGTCACTACAGCAGGGATAGTCTTCCTTTCCTTATATTTGAAAAACAAGACTAAGAAATGAACCTTGAACTGAAACTGTAGCTCTTTTAAAAAGGTAATATTTACAGGGAAAGGAATTCTATTAAAAACACGTTTTTCAAAATTCCATTATACTCTAAATCAAATACATGGTTTGACGGTACACTCTAAACAATAGGAAATATAAATGTTATATTTAATAGCCTATAAACACAGGCTATAGAACTATGAAAGGCAGGTATTAGAAAAAAAAGACATATATGATTGTTTTGGGAACTTTTAAGTTGGATGAATTAAATACAATACTCATGGAATTTCAAGGTGTCCAAAGCAATTAACGTATCATTTTGTATTGACATATCCCTATTTTCTAGGAACATTTGACTGAATAGGTGGAGCCGTATTGTTAGATTCACTCATTGCACCTAAGGAAAAATAACTTTTAGTATTGAAGATGTTAACTAGGAAAGAGATGCTAGAAAAATCATCTCATCAAAATTAATGGAAAAACATAAATCTTCAGCTTTTAAAAATTACATTGCCATATGACTTTTAGGTGACAAAATAAGGGCAAGATTCAAGTACTTTAGAATGTATCATGCTTATTATCACTGATGTTGTTGTTATTTGTTTCCAGAAAGCTTTTGAATACTTCATAGTTCATCAATCTGACATGACCTGAGAAAAGGTCATTTCTTGGCTCAAAGAATTTATTATGTAAATATAAAATAAAGAATACAGAAAAAGAATGAAGCTTTATAAGTCTGTATGGCGTCCTGCCAGCACACCTAATGAAGAAATATTTTTAAGGAAAGAACTTTTAGGAAAAACTTTATGTAGAACAAGGGGTAGTTTTACAGATATTTTAAGGAGAGAAATTTTAAAAGATTCTTGTCTGAAAATGTAAAGGATGAAAAAAAGACACAATATATTCAATTTCCGTAAGTGTTAGATTAATATCTTCAATATTGTCTGTCAGATACAATAGAGAAGATCTGTTTGTTTGTTTGTTTTGTTTTTATTCAGAAGCAAAAAAATGCTTAAAGAATCTTTGAATCCTTTTGGCCTGTTCAAGTAAGAAGAAAAGAGTGTTCATCCTACCATGCCTTCAGCGTGAACTGTAAAGAATACATATTGATAATTAACCCTGAACTATATTTTCACTGGGAAATACAAACGAATAGTTAACTAAAGGAACATTATTTTTATGTCCTTAATGACATTTTTTGTATGCCATTTTTATATATTATAGCAATTCTAAAGTACACAGGGTACTGCAGTCAGTAGTATCAGCTCATTTACTTGGACTTGTCCATCCAGGTGTCTATGTCTAGCTGCTTTCTCTTATCTTGTAAGCAGAGAACATGTGTGTGTTTCTACATAATCTATTACAGTGAAGTCATGAGTCTGTAAATGGGGCTAATATACACTACCATAATACAATTAACTGTAGTAATAAATAATTATTCTGGAGAAGATAAAAAAAATGTACAGAACAATTTCCTAAAATAGATTTGTTGATTTGTATATGCCACAAGTTGTAGTATAACTTTTTTCCGTCTTGAGACTAAACAAGCCTCCAAAAATTAGATTGTGACTTAATTAAATTAATGAATTAAATTAATGAATTAATTAAAATAGATCTTTTTATAAAAAGCAAAGAAAATAGTTAAATTTGCATATATTTAGTATTCCATACTTACTAGAAGAAATACTACTTTTCAATAAAATGTTCAGTACCTGTCATCTTACATGGCATTTATATAAAATATTTATTACTATACTGCTGCAGCAACTTTGTTTCAACTCATTTTTTTTAATGAGATCTAACATTTCATGGAAGGGAGTCTTGTATATATTAGGAACTCCAAAGTATTTTTTATTTTATTGAACCTAATTTCAATAGCATCAATAAATAACATCAGTACCATCAATAAAGCTTAATTCCTCCCCTATCCTTGAAGAGAAAAGCGGATTTTTAGATAACACAATCTCCACGAAATTCCATAGGAGTTCTATATTAAGAAATCCTGAAGTACTGATATGAATGAATTAGGAAAGAAAATATTTACTTGCAGAATTAAGTAACAAAATTATGTTGAGAATTCTAAAGTTGCTATAATATTCAACTTGCCGTATTTACTCTGTAATGTTTAGGATGTTTGTGGTTACAGATGTTGATGGTTATGATTAACTGCAATCATTCTGTCTGTCAGGTTTCATCTGTTCTCACAAGAACTATTTCAGCATACTCCTCAGTTGCCTTTCAAAACTATGTTGTACAACACCAATGAAGAACACATAAGCAAGAGGAAATATTGTACTTAAGCTAAGACTTGCATTCCATTCATGACCTTTAATCTAGGAACAAGAGCTAAAACAACAAAACCCAACCAAACAAAAAAAAACACTAAGCCCCAAAACCTTTAAGTAAGTCAAACAAAATAAAAAAAAAAAATTCAGATGTAGTTGCCTACATTTAATAACCAAAATAAATATTAGGCACCTCAATAGCTGCCACTATTTACAGAGATGCAGAACAAGTGGACCTACACTGGAATAATACGTGTAATGTACTTTTTTGTAAACACATTATTTTGCATAATGTTGTCTGCTTCTTGAGAAACATACATACCCATTTTTATTTGCTTACGTTTTAATGCACTGTCCTGGCACTGAGTAATCTATTAATGTGTATAAATTCTCTATGCAAAATGCTTTTACAACAAGATATTTATAATTCTACTTTGTTACTTTTTCCTTTGTATTTAAGATGGCTTCTTTACTTTTTCTCATTTTCTCTTATAGTCCCTTGTGTTAATTTAATTCATTCTAAACAGTCAAGGACATATTGCAAACACCATTTGTAATATCCATCCAACATCATCTTTTCTAATAATTTTCTTAAACTAGATGTGATTTTTTTCTTCATTGAATTAGTGACTAAAGATAGATATGCCAGTTAGAATCTTGCATGAATAAACACATAACACAGCTATTTATAGTATGATATCTTACAGAATCGTCAGGGACTAACGTCCTCCCTATAGGATGAAAATCACTATATAGGTCATGTGGCCAATATGAGAGAGAAAACATTTCTGTGATCATTCTTTGCGAGCAAGGCATTCAGGTCTTCTTTGTGGCATTGAGCTAACTCATTAGAGAGAATAAAACATTTTAAATACATATTTAATACTTAGTCAATGCGATATTTCCCTAAGGCAACATAATGGCTTGACTTCTACGTGTGCAGGACAATGATGCAAACCTTTATCTTCAAACATCCTTTATTCTGTGTTTCTTAAGTTCCAAATACGGTTTTGCAAAAGCTGGAATTTTTTAGAACAAAGTATATAAAACAATTAAGAAATGGTGAAGCAAGAAATCTTTTCCAGGTGCAGAAGGGGTGGTGGTGATCTCACCTAACTTTAAATCTTTACATCTCCACATCTACGTTTGAGGTTTTGCTTCTTTTATATAATGTTGAGACATGGGGCTATTTCTATGACTTGTTTCATCTGATCTTGTTTAGGTCTGTAATTTACAAGAGATTAATCTTACTCTAACTCTATGGATGTTTGTATTTAGTGGTATGAAAGATGCTACAGACAAAGACTGTAGAAAAAGCAAGAAAAGTCAGACCCCTATCAAGGGCCCATTTTTGAAGGCAGCAGTGTAGAGGCATTTGATAATGTTTCGGTTTAGATTTTTTTTTTTTTTGATTAAATTAAACTTTGCGTAAATGGAGATTTTGGTTTAGAATTGCAAGTTCTATATCTATGAACTAGGACTTAAAACAAGGATGATACCTGAGAAGTGCAATTCCAAACTAAGTCTAGGAGAATGGTGTGACTGTCTTGATTGAGGTCATAGCTGGAGGCTTGCAAACATCATTTCTGTGAGGTATGACGCATCAAATTCTGACTCCGCTTAATTGACCAGTCAATTCACGGTACTAACTTTCTGCTAGACAAATGTGTATAAATGCCTCCATACTTCACTTCTTGTACGCCATAAAGACAAGAAGAAAGTCATAATCTCCCAGAATTTATACATTTGTTCCTTTTTAAGAGTTGTGGTGCTCAATATGGCCTACAAGTCAATTGTGACAAGATAACTAAGAATTTTGACACATCCAAGAGGTAAATCTGGAAGACCTTGGCCTTAGCTGAATAGCTCAGCTGGAAATGAAGGCCTTACAAACGGAGAATGTTTCTTAGGTAGCAGCACGCTGTTACATATAATTCCAGGTAGCATTTTTTGATATATTAGTTTGTATTGGAGCATGTTATTCTGCTTTATATCAAGGTGATCTGAGTCACTGCAGATCATCGGCGCAGCATATGAGCATGTAATTGAACAAGAGTCATAGAAGATTAATAATTTGTCACCAGTCAGCTGAGTTACTGTGATTTACTGTCTATGTTCTCTCACCTTTTCCATCTGTGAATTAAAAAAAAAATCAATTAAAAGCCCTTTGAAGGTGGTTTGACCATAATTTAATGATCAAATATATGGCCAATTAATGGCAAACTGTTTATTTGTCACATCAGTAAAATTAAACCTTCATGGAAGTCTTCATATTTTGATGAGATGTGCAAAGGGATAGGCAAGAGATGTCTCAAATGCTGTCTAAAGGAGCATTTAACACTCCTGAATATTTCTTTTTGTGTACTAGTATTACTCTTTTAGGACACTGATTTTCTAATCCTACTACAATGTTAGTATTAGAGAGCTGATTTAGCCTGCAGTATCTTAAATGTTTTATTTTATTCTGATTCATTTTTCTGAAGATGAGAGTTTCACTTCTTACCAAAATGATATCCCGCTCTAATAATAGATCTATATAGATAGATCTATATAGATAATAGATCTATATAAGAAACTGAATTAAGACATAGATAGGTAAGTAATACTATGCAGACTGCTAGTTAAGAGCAAGTTTGCACAAAGAAGTCTTTGTTTTAAGAGTATACATCAGATAGTAATCCCTTCCTATTTCATCTGATCTTTTAAAGTCCTTTATCATTTGTCACAATTACATATCATTGCCAGATGAGTGATGGAAACCGTGTTTCTTGAACTAAGTCAGTAATCTAATACACAATACAGATCAATTTCCTTAAGCAATCTAATAATTATTTCTTTTTTTAGTTCACCTTCCTAGGGCAAAATAGCTTACCATAAAGTGTATTCCATCTCTAGCTGTGGAAAAGACTTCAGATATGGAAATTAAGTCTTTGATTCCAGATATGAAATCAAAGCTGAGAAAGTTGTTGGTTTGGAATTTATGGGCAATTAGTATTACTAATGCAGCAGGGCAGAATAGCAAGTCGGCTTCTCTTCTTATATGGGCTGCTACCCAAATAACATACTACAAATAATCAAATGTTAGACTATGTTATCTAAGCCTGCAGCCACAGCTAACTACAGGGGCATGCAATTGTTTTTAAAAAAATCCAGAAAGGCAGATCCTCTCATACAAGCCAACTGAATTTGCTCAAAAGTTACTTCAATTTGCTGACAAGTCCTGTTGTAAAACTGTACTTCCTCCTAAATTGCTGCTAAATATGATAAACAACATTTATAAGTCTTAAAGCCATGACTGACCAGAATCATAGGTCTATATTTAGACAAAGATTTGTTGTGGAAAATATTGGGCTCAGTGATATAGGTATTTGAGTAGTTAGGGCCAAAACAGCCTTCGGGAGGATAAAAAAGATAGATTTCAGACTAGAGAAGCTTGGAACACTGAACAGAATAGTTCTCCATTTAACGGGAAAACTTCTGTCAGAAGAATCAAACCTGTTAGGAACTGACATTATAGTAAGCTATTATAAAGCAGTTACAACAGTTATTCAGACAGAGTCAGAGATAAAAGAGAACATGGAAGAAGAATATTAAAAAGAAGTCTAGCAATTTCAAATATTTGGCCTGTATATGGTAGAATAGATCAAATGCATAATACATTCTATCAGCAAGGAAAGAATCCAAGCTTCTGCAATGGATATACCATATGAAAGAAAGAAAAAACAACTTCAGCAAAAGAAAAGTGGCAATATGTTGAAAATAATGGCTGAGTTTTATGCTGAAGCAAGAAAAGACTGCTTGGTCATAATATTACCGTAGGCCACGACCTTTCGAAGATAATTGAGAATGGCTTCACAATGTTATTGGCCAGCTTCCTCAGGACTTGTGGGTGCATGGACTTATGTACGTCCCATTTGGTTAAATGTTCCCTAACCCGATCTGCCTTCACCAAGGATAAGTCTTTGTTGCTTCAGAGTTCTCTTCTGGTCCCAGGGGCTTGGGATTCCTGAAGGCCGCTCTTACCAGTAAAGACTGAGGTGAAGAAGGCATTCAGTACCTCCAACTTTTCTGTGCCCTTTGTCACCAGGGTCCCTGCCTCATTTAATATCGGGCCCACATTTTCCCTAGCGTTCCTTTTGCTGCTGATGTATTTGTTGTAGAAACCTTTCTTGTTACCATTGATGTCCCTTGCTTTAGCTCTCCCAACCCCATCTCTGCATGCTCAGGCAATGTCTCCATATTCCTCCTGGACCATCTGTTTCTACTTCTTCCTCACTTTCTATTGGATATTATCAAATATCATGGAAAGGAAAAAGTATCCATTGGGTCCACCACTTCCCCATGGAGAATATTATCTCTATTTCCTAAATATGGATTCTCATACTGTAATTATTGCTGGTATCAGTCAGCACGCTCACTATATTGTGCTTTAGTTCATACTAATAAAAAAAGTCAGCATGATATTATATATTGTTAATATAAATTTCATTAAATCTCTTGTAAACTTTCAGATTTTTGGAATCTGTTTGAAGTCTCTTAATTGGATTTAATTATATTTTCTTCATATATTCAAAATAGTTATGAAGATATATTGTAATTCTGTCATTCACCTTTCTTGATGTTTCAGTGCTCAATTGTGGCTTATATGTACTCCCATAGAAAAGGGATGAGGATAGACCACTTCTCCCCCAAGAGCTTTTTTAAATCAATTGGAGATTTTATAGGAAAACACTACTTCTGTCATCTTTAGTTTGCCATTTTGAATGTGATCAAGAAAACAAGGATACACTTCAATTTCAAATTTTAATACTTTTACCATATTAATTGTAAAAGAAGTGGGGATTCTTTCCTTTGTCTATTTTTAACAGAAAGAGGTATGCTTCATAATCTAACACTGGTATTACTAACCTCTGAAACAGGAACGAACACTAAATTCTGGAGAATAGCTTTTTGTCCAACTGATTCAAACTCTGTACAGCTTTCACATTTTAATCATCAAGGTTTGTCTTCTTTATCTTCAGATTTATGATAATGGCTGTAATGATCCTCATACATTCAAAATTTTCAGTATAGTACTACCCTACCTAATTTATGGAGTGGCAAGCTTTCCTTACTTTTTGTGACAATTTGTGGTGTTATTTAACGATATAGATTAATTTCTTTATGTATATTTTTGGCTAAATGCTACTCTGTTTCAAAAAGTCTTGGACATAATGACTATCTCTGTAGTCTTATTGTATTCTTGTGAACAATTCATTCCTATAGCTCTTCCATTTTTATTCTATTCTTAGTTGTACTATGTCCATGATTCCATAGTTTCTTAGCAGTCTGTTTCTCAGACAATGTATTTAGTACAGTCTTAACTTTTTCCATGGAACATACAAAGTTGTTACTTTAAAGAATTTCTCATTTTTCTGTTTCTGTGTAAATTCATCTGTATTGGCTCATCATTTTTTATCCTAAAATTATTTTTATACTGCAATGTCATCTATATGCCCATTGTAAGTCCAGAATTTGTCACTAAGCCTGTCATTGATATATTTATGTGAACATATATATTGGACATGAGCCGGTAATGTGTTCTTGTGGTAAAGCCGCCAAACCATATCCTGGGCTGCATCAGGAAAAGCGTTGCCAGCAGGTGGAGGGAGGTGATCCTTCCCCTCAACTCGACACTGGTGAGGCCACATCTGGAGCGCTCCCCAGTACAAGACACACATGGAAATACTGGCATGAATGCAATAAAGACGATTAAGAGACTGGAACATCTCTCATGTGAGAAGGATCTGAGAGATGTTCAGCTTGGAGAAGACAAGGGTCAGAGGGAATTTGTCAATGTTTATAAATACCTGATGGGAGGGTGTAAAGAGGACTGGGTCAGACCGGACCTCAGGGCTGCCCAGCAACAGCATTAGAGGTAATGGGCACAAACTGAAACACAGGAAATTCCACTTAAGAAAACACCTGTGAAGGTGGTTAAACACTGGAACGGGTTGCCCAGACAGGTGGTGGAGTCTTCCACGCTTGGAGATATCCAAGTGGACAGGATCCCGGGCAACCTGTTCTAGCTGGCCCTGCTTGAGCAGGGGTGTTGGATCAGATGCTCTCCAGAGGTCCCTGTCAACCCCAACTATTCTGTGATTCTGTGATTCTGTGGAGCAGGAAGATAGGTTTTGGAAGAATAACAGCTCTTCAGATTCTAAAGGTTTCTGTGTTGCAGTAAGTTATATTCATGCACCAATTGAGCTTTCCATAATGTTACACAGGCTCAGCCTTCCTGTTTGGTTTCAAGAGCTGCACAATAATAGAAAATATATTGCGAGACAGTGAAAAGCTTTAGATTTTAATATAGAATGATGTAAAGAATTAATTTAATATTGAAAGGAAAACCAGAACAAAATGCAGCTGATGTATTTAGAAAGAAAGCACCACTTCCTGCAGAAATATTTCTAACTAATCACCAAATGGGTTAGAACAAGCAGATCAGCAACCTGAGAACTACTGAAAAAATTATTCTTGTTTATAAGGTACTAATGCACAAAAGACCTGGCGCAGCCTAAGAAGCTTGCTAACAAAAAGTAGTGGGTGAAGTGCATCAGTGCTATTGATATAAGTAGTATAAATTACTTTGCTTAATTCATTGTAACCCATTTTATGTGTTTCACACTCTAAAAAGATGAAATGGGAGGTTATATCAGCTTAACTGCAAATTATTGACAAGAGTAACTGCAGTGTTAGTGTACATTCATTTTATCCAAGTCAGTTACTACTGAATATTGCATGCTTCCAGTTAATAATACAAGCATGGATTAGAGGTTAAAATTAATTTCATATTTTAAGCTCATTCCAAGAAAAAAAAATCATGACAGAATATTTACACTTACTGATTCAAATGAAATCAATAGCTTTGGCCTACCATATATGAATCAAGTGTGATCAAATCTAAAATGAACAGAAATAGCACAAATCAGCCAAACCTACAGAACCTCTAAAAATAGGTTTATAAACTCATACTAAAGTGAAAGTCTTCTGCATCACCATCTCCTGTTACGGAAATGTGATTTAGTTACAAATTGCCATTGTTCTTATTGTGGTAGCACACCAAAGGCTCAAGCAGGGCTTTTTCCACCACGGTTTATAGAAACATTGATTATAATAAAAATGAAATACCATTTCCTTAGTCTACTTCCAAATACTATTTTTTCTTCTACAAAAAAATAAACTGAAAAGTTCTGAGGGGCCACTAATGTGAACACAAACTTCTGTAATTGAGATAGAACTAATAAGATAAATAATTTTCTCTGACCATGGCA
Organism: Struthio camelus; assembly: GCF_040807025.1. Lineage (NCBI taxonomy): Eukaryota > Metazoa > Chordata > Aves > Struthioniformes > Struthionidae > Struthio > Struthio camelus. The sequence goes on from NC_090942.1 coordinate 209,894,942, forward strand.
TTCCAGGGATTTACTATAAAATTTCAAAGCTTAGGCCAAATGTGAAATAAAATCAGTTGAATTCAGTCTCACCAAAATCTAAGTCTGTTCTTCTTTCGTTCCAAGCTGCTATAGGCCTTTCAGTGTATTCCTGGGACACACTGCTCCTACTTCAAATAAAAACTTTTGTGATATGACAGAGACTATTTTCTTGCCACTACCTTTTTTTACATTACACATTTTCCCTATCCAATTTGTTGAAACACTATCAAACATTATCTAGTGTGACTAAGAAATGATGACTAGTCAATGAAGAGTTCACATGTGATTCTACTCTGATGTAACTATGTAATTTAATGCTTAGAAACCCTTTATTTTGTATTGATTTTTACATCAATGATTTTGAATGTAAAACTACACTGTGAATTGTCCTTATTTTTAGGGAATTAATTTTTGCCAGGATCTTAGAATCCAGGCGAGTTCTATTCTTCTCACACACCACAAGAACTATATTTGTGTGTGCTAAATTTAATTGTTAGTGTGGATTTCAGCTGCCCGATGGCTACATACTAGCCAGTCATCCTAATCTTCCTTTAAGGATGAATGAATTACATCTTAGGAGTGCAATAGATTAAGCAAAGAATCTAAACAATTAAATAAGTTGCAGCTGCCTATAGTACTGTTATCTGTCATTAAAGGAGAATGAATAACGTACCTTTAGGGACACTTTAGCGCTTTCTTGACTTTCAGGTTATTTTCTCAGTATCATTATTTTCTGTACAATGCCCTGATATAACTGAGTAGAAGTTGACAAAGGATTCATCTGATCAAATACATGCTAGAAAAGTAATAAAATCCATGAATAAAATCCCTTAACTGTGTTGGCTCTGTGTTAGCAAAAATGGAGCAGCCATTTTTTACTCTTATCCATACAATAGTCAATTAACTATTTTTTTAAAAAGGGTTTTTTTAAAGGAAAATTAAAACTATTTTTTTAAAGGAAATTAGGATGTAAGTATACCAAATTGCTCATGTAGGCTAGCACTTTGTCAAACATGGGTGGCAAAATTAACTGTGATCTATGCCACATTCGTGCCAAACATATATGGCTGCCAGTCAGCCATTCACAGACTTTCTTATTGAAAACAGTGGGATTAACTGTATTGTAAGATATTGTTTCTGAAGTACAGAGCTGAAAGTTTTAGGTTTAAACCAGCTTGGAGTTTAGATATACACATTAATTTATACAGCTAAAGCATTTCATATTGTTCTGCAATATGCCCCCTAAGTTCCATTTAAATCCTAGAAAATGAAGAAGTATTTTTTTAAATATTTGTTTTAAAAAATTACATTGATTTTTACAATATGATGAACTCCATTCTTTCTCTAACAGTCTAGTGATGAAAGGACTTATGCAGAAAATGCTTGAGCTCAATTTTGTGAGCCTGAGTGACGCTTTGAAGCCTAAACCTTCTGTGTCTTGGCTTATCAGATAAAAGATGGTGGCAGAAAAAATACCACCACCACAAAGATGCAGTAGGTGTCCATCTTCAAATGACTAATAAACTGAATCCAGCATAGATAAAGTCAGCTGGCATTTTATATTCATTTCTTGTCATTTCAGTGGAGGTAAAAGGCATTTAAAAAAAAAGGAAGCAATGCTCCTGAAAGTGCCTTTCTTATGCATCTACTTTAATGCATTAACTTGATAAAGGAAAAGATAGTTCCTTCTCTAGAAGCATCCGAAATTTCAGAGAACCAATGCTTTTGGTACCTATTGATTGGTGATAACGGTCAATACAAAAGACCATTGCTATCATGTAGACTTGCTCTTCAACCTCAACAACACAACGTTTCCACCTTTCAAATCTTTTTTAAATAACAACACTGTTTAAACACTTCCAGGTTATCTCAGTGCTTCTTAGTTCTCTTAAATATTAAGTCAAAGTTGAAAAGGAACTTAACAGACACATATGATGGGATACATGTCCAAAGGCTAGAAATACTTCATAATTAAAAATACAGGGAAGATCAGTATTATTTTCTTGTAACGCCAATTCCTAACATACAAGTGAGGAAGAAATAAGCAAGCCCTAAATCCTCAAAATAATTTTTCATAGTCATGCTTCATTGAATTGCAATTCTACCAGTAATTTTCTGGATGTATCCTGGCCTTCACTAGAAAATTTGAATATGCTCATATATTATAATGTCTGTAATCAAACTACAAATAGCAGCTGTTCATATACATACCTATCATAAATAAATAATATGAAATCTATTGAATGTGAAGGGATCTCATTTGTGTTTCATGGCTTCACTTGACCTAGTCAGCTTATTATTTACTACATGACATTATATTGTATTATTGTTTATGCTGCCTGTGTCTTGTTAGACAGAATTAAATCTTCAAACCTTTGAACACATTTCTATTGCTTGTCTGTTAGAAAAGAAGGCTTTTGCTCCCCTGTCTGCACTTACCCTCCTTTAAAATAATATGGTATTATTTTATATGGTATTATCGGACTATGGTATACTCAGAAAGATATAGCAAATCCAAACGGTTGAACAAATACGCATTTGGCAAGTAAATCAGTAAAGCAGTGATTTTTGAGCAACAGTTCTCAGATTATCAGTGAACTATGAAGACATATTACAAAATCTGTAGCTCTCAGTAGAATTCTATTGTTTTTATAGGACTTTAAATTAAATATTTGAAGCTAAAGACGCATAGTGATCTATAAATCTGAGGGATGACACATATGCATGCTCCAAAGTTTGGAAACAACTATTATACAAAAAAAAAAGGGGGAAAAAAATCCAATCCAACTATAATTGCAGATGGAAAAGACCAAAGGCAGAGGAACTAGATACAAGTTAAAGTCTCAAGGTGTCAGGATAGCCTAAAAGATGCTAGCATTTGAAAAGTGACTGATTACAGTGCTTTTTCATAGTTGGTAATACAGTGAACTGCCACTTGGTACAACCTGAGCAGAAATCAATTCTCAACCTGAGCAGAAATCAATTCTCTCAAAACATTTATTTTTAAAATACTGAGTATTAATATAACATGTATTAAGTAAAATTAACAGGTAAACATGACAGCGTCATTGAAAAATGAAACTGTATTCATTTATACCAAAAGCAAATCTTTTACTGATAAAGTTCAACATTGCTTTTTTTTTTATGCCAGCCTTGATTTAGGTCCGTTGTTTCCTAGTTAATCTGATGGTTCTGTTCATGGTCATGTATATCACTGGGAAAAATAAATGAAATTCTAGATTTACTTTCTCTACAGGTTTTCTTAAGTCTAATTGTGTCTTCTTATATTACTAAAATTAAATTCTCCTCAGGACTTGCAAACCTTTCCTGAAGCAAATTGTAGGCAAAGACAATGACTGGTCAATTCTGTGAGATGTTACAGACACTGCATTTCAGCAGAGAAGGCTTAAACACCCTTGACACAGTGCCTGTAACAGCAGAGAAGGCATATCCACTACATCAGCTATGAAGAGGATGCAAAGTCTGCTTCCCTCCAGCAGATTAGCTCAAAGGCTGTTTGGGAAAATAGCTGTTGTCCTGTTCTTTTATTATATAATGTGAAGTTTAATGCCTCGAATCATCAACTCCATATAATTTTTGCAGAAAGTGCCTAAAGACATTTTGATTAAAGGCAAGCTTCTATTGATCAGCAAGCCTCATCTGAATTGTCTACTTTAATGTATCTCATCTATGAAAAATTTCCGTGAAAGCTCATAGGTCTTGCTGTGTCCTCATTTTTATCTTCGTGTGCAAATGAGAAGGTTCTGTGGTTCTTTCACACTGAGACTCTGAAGCGTTCTACACTAGCCATTTATATCAGTCATGAAAAAATATATACATCTTTTGCAAGCATTCTGAGAAGAGCTCAAGTACACGTTCAATGCTTAAGTGGTCTGCACACACCTTTATTATGAAATGATAGCTTATCATTCAGAAAGCACGGAGCCAAAGAGCCTTACAGAAGTTGTCATTCAGATTGGGCCTGGCTGTGGGTTCTTGAGTTCATGCAGGTTACACAATATGAATCTTTTCCTGTGGCACCTGATTCTAGCAAACTTTTGCAAAAGTCTTAAAACTATAAATTTTATACAGATGAATTCTAGCTCAAGTATGGACTCTAATTGCTCAGCTGAGGAAGGAATTTCAGGCTTAGTAGGTCTTCAAACCCGAGAGAAATGTTTCAGGTACAGCTAATAACAGCAAAAATTGGGGTAAGAATGTGAGATATTTTTCTTCCCTCTAGAGGGAAGAGCAGGACATCCTTTGTAGGAGCAACTCACAATGTAATGTTATACAAACAAATGCAAATTTGAAATGCAGTTTAACTGCAGAGAATCCTAGTCAGGTGAAAGGTCTGTTTTGCTCATGAGAACATATATATCTGAGTTCTCATACTGAAATGTAACAGTCACATGGAGGCCACAAAAGAACAGACAAAGAATATAGAGTAAAAAGAATCTGATGACAGTATTCTTTTTTCTCACTATAAGTAAGAAGAAAGACCTGAGTAAAAGTCCCTAAAGTAATTCTGTGGTGTTAGAAGTGAAGAGATGTCTTAAGTCAACCAAATGGCTTTTACAGGAAGAAAAACTGAAAAAATCCAAATAAAAAATCTCATAAAAGTTATAGTAACTTTGTACTATAACAACTATATTTTAACAAACATCTAAAAGGCAAATATATAGCATAGGGCTAAGTTTTGCATCACAGGAAATAATATGAGTGAAACTGAAGTAGATAAAATCATTTCCATTTTCTATACAATCATCTGTTTTATGGCAAAGAAATTTGCCAGTGTTTTCTGTAATAATGTGATTTTTACACATGGAATTCCTACTCTTTCCATTTGAATCACAGAAATAGTATCAAAAGGGAGATATTTGCAATGAATTTGCAAATCCTAATGTAAGCCACTTTCTAAAGAATAAATGCAGTAAACAAATACTCTTTATAAATTTCTCTTGTGTCTTACGCTTTGCCCTGAAGCTTGTCTTTAGCCTTAATCTGCTCTTTTGTAAGTGAAGGATGGCACTTGCGGGAGGAGATAGACCTGAATCTTATGATCCAGATGGTATGTAACAATATTGGCATGATGCTGAGCAGGGGAGAATGCACTCTTCCTGGATGACAAACATCAAGGTTTGAGAGGGGAGAATCAGGAGGAATCGATTATTTGAGTCTAGATGTGGGACTGGGTGTCCTTTTCTATTCCCACTAGTAAGCAGAGTATTTGTGCCATATCCATAGGCAGAGTGGCAGAGCTACTCTCAGAGTTTGTCCCCCTACAAGGAACTCTAGCTGATTAAGCTAGAACATTCTTTGCAATATGACCTTAATAACTACAAGAAGAAAGCCCAGGTTTGTAGCAGTTGCTTTCCTCTTGCATCGTGTAAACTTATAAAGCTGTCGTTCATTTTTCCAGGGCACATGTAAAAACACTATTTTAAAACGAAATTTGATATTTCTTGAGGTTACTTTACGTCTTCTACCCATTAACTGTACATTCAGCCAAATTCTGTGAACCCGAAGAGACAGCTTGTCATTTAGATACTTCATCATATCAGCAAGCTTACATTACCAGGGGATAAATCCCTTACTGTCCTCATACGTTAGTTTGACCTTTTTCCCCTTTAATAAATATCAGTTGCTGAAATTCCCAAACTAATAGTAAAAGCTTGTCAATAATAACTTTAAATGTCTAAAGCTAGGTTTTTAATGTTCTATTTTATGTAATTCCTACAGTGAAGGACTTAATGACTGAAGTCATCCTTAAATGGCTACGTTTAAAAAAAATTTGTTACATTTAAGGTAACAATAAAAATAGGAAAAAAAAATCTTTAATTTTTCCTTCCCTTGTACAGTTTATTAGTTTGCTGTCAAAGGGCTTTCCGTCATTCCTGCCTTTCAAAACACTGAAATACATGTCTTTGCTTGTCTTCTCAGTAACCTGAAAATACTGGGCTTCACAGCCCTACCCTGCAGTAAATTTCACTCTAGTGCAACAGTATAGACTTTTGGAGCTTATTGCAAGGCAGCAGTCAAAGACAGAAGAACATATGGAAACTGGAAGTCAGAGAGATCTCAGGATCATAGGACCCTATGATATTTCAGGATAATTCAGGTTGGAGGGGATTTCAGGAGGCCTCTGACGGTTTCTGAATGACAATTGTATACTGCGTTCTCTGGGAAAACTTACGGAACAAATGGGTTTCATCAGTAAGAAATACTTTCTGGTAAGTGTCTGAGTCCATAATTTTCGTCTCTTAATCTTAGTCTTATTATTTCTGTAACTACATAAATTTAAATTAAATATAAAATGATTCTCAGAATTCCAAGTATTTCCTTGCCTCAATATTTATATAAAGGCTAAGGCTGAGGTATCGTGACAGATTAAGTCAGAAACTTATAATGCTAAAAATATGAGTCACTACAGCTTGAGTAAATGGGTACCCTTTAAAATGGACAGTTTTAAGGAACTTAAGTGACAGATGTGCCATTCAACACAGGCTGGTGATAAACTATTTATCCCTGTAAGGTTAGTTTTGACCTTTATTTTCATCAGCAAGAATTTTATCAATATTATCTCCTCAGAAATCATACTTAGAGTAGTCCGTTGATTTTGTTGTCATGATTTTGTCTAAATCCTCTCTGAGACCCCAACTCTTTCTAGTGAAGTAGTACCAAGAAATTAAACTCCAGGTGCAGTAGTACCAGAGCTACATAGGTCCTCCGCACAGATAGTTTTTCTAAAAGTTCTCAGTTTAATAAGCAATTACAGTAAGATCTTTATTTCTCAAATCTCTGTGAGCTGATTCTCTCACATACTTAGCGTCACTGAAGTAAATAGTCACGCAAATATATGAAGATCAGTTTCCTTGTGTCTTTGTTATCTAAATAGGCAAAGCCCAGAGGCACAGAAGGTCAAGGTGAGATATGAAAAATTTCCAATAGTCCAATGTATAATGCACAGTGTACAAAAGTGTATCTAATGAAAAGCGCTGGTGACAAAGAAAATTAACTGCCACAAAATAATCTCTTGAAACAGTCAATAAAAGGGGTCAAATTAGTCATTCCACTGGCTTCACAGAATCTCACAAAGGATGAATTTAACAATTTGATATCCAAGTGTAAACTGAATGCTATCCTATTCAACAATTTTTTACTCTACTTTTCTATCAGAATCAGAATTATTGAAAAGCAGTAAGAGGGTAAAGAAGACCAATATGCAAATGATGTGTGTGTGTGCGTGTATGTGTGTGTGTGTGTGTGTGTGTGTGTGTGTGTGCGTGCACATACAACATACACACACGCATATATATATTATATATATATCTAATGTCTATAATGGGAAAAATATTGTAAGTTAAAAATAATTCACCATAAAACACCTTCTGGGCTTCAGATTTGAGTGCAAGTCAGAATTTTCTGAAGCGACTCAGCTGATGACCAGAATCTGAAGTCTGTCCAGAGTTAGTCACTCGTCTTAAACCCATCTATAGTGAACCTTGCTTTTTATAGTACCAATGTATAGGATGTACAGGATATAAACATAAAACATACACAGGTTTTGCACGGCAGACTTAAAATGTTTGTATGGGCAGCTTGGGTGGAAAGCAATTCTGCATTTTCCATGGGCTTGGAGTATGTAGAAAGGCAGATCATAAGTTACATGATAAAGTAACTTGTTTGTATATTCAAATGCTCTCACTAACCCAAACCAGTGCTAAAAATGAGCAAGTATGTATGTTATCAGCATTAGTATACCACAACTATTTGTAAAAAATCTATTTAACAAGATACCTAAAAAAATCTGAGTTAAAATTAGCCTGATCACTGAATCCCTGCAGGTGCTACAGAGAAAGGTCACTCAGGACCTGCTGTTCTGAACAGTATGCACATCTGGGAGTCAGAGCAGCTCCAGGTTTTGACCCTCTCAGAAGCTGGAAATGCAGAAGAGCTTTGCACAGAGGCATGGTTCCAGCTTCTCTCTGCATGTAGCAACACCTCCCATTCCTGTAGCGCTCAGGGAAAAGTCAGGAGACCCTACTTTACACAGATAAGATACCACCAATCTGTATCTTCTGTTGCCCTCAGAGTGAGGAGGTATGCATGCATTTTTCCATGACTTTGATCACTGTACACTGTACCTGTGTGTACAATTATCAGAGGGAACATTGGCCATTTCCATCTTTTATCTTCATCCTCAAAAGGGAAAAATAACAGCTCAAGCTGCATCCAGCTCTTCTGTTTTCTTTGCTGTTGTTACTGTTGTTGCTGTTATTGTTTTGTTTATAGTAAGTGCGAAGAGCCAAATTCTGGTCACAGATATTCAGCCAGCTATTCATAAGAAATTAATCTGAAATCAGACTGCTAGAGTTGGAGTCTGATTTTGGCCAAGTAACTTTTCATTTCTTCCCCGTAAAACTGTCATAGAATAATTTAGGTTGGAAAGGATCTCTAAAGAGCATTTCCAGCCCTCTGCAGGACCAACCTGGATCAAGCTGCATTGTCCAATCAAGTTTTGAATTCTCCAAGGATGCAGATTCCGCAACCTCTCTGTCAGAAAATAAGAGTTAACAAACTCCCTCCAAGTGCCAAATAATTTTGGACTAAAACATAGGGAAAAGGAAAAAAAAGCATATTACTAATCATTTTGGTGACATTAATGGGAATTTATTTCATATAAAATGTCTGAATCTGTTTTGTATGGTTAGACATGGCAAGGGTAGTACAATGAATGCCACAGAGAATAAATCAGGTGTCTCATACCAAGTTGACTAGAAAAGAGAAAATACGGGAAAGTAAATTTCACCGATCCCATAAGAAAAAGATAGTATGTCAAAGTCAAGTAGCTAATCAGACTACCTACCCTAAGGTATACCAATAAATCATGTTGTCATGAGTGCTACTAATGAAGGACCATTTGTGAAAGTTTTACCTTTACTGTCTTCAGCTAATACTCAGCAAGTGAATGACTGCCATGTTGCTCTCAACAGAAAAGATACAAAACTCAAAAATACTGAATGTAAATGGTATTATTTTTAAACATCTCAAGACACATTTAGAAGCAATAAATCCAAAAGTCACCATTACAATCATATACTATAACTCTTGTTTAACATGGACTATCGGAATTCTCTAAATTAACTTCTTTTTAAAATACATATATCTTCTAGAAAAAAAAAAGGTAGAAAGAAAAAAAAAAAGAAAAAGTAAAACCTTCATCGTTATTTCAAATTTGCACTAGTTTTCCAGGTAAGTTCTTCCAATGACTGCTTTTCTCCTTGTGAACTTGCACCTTATTCATAATCTAAAATTTTAGTTGCTGGATTTTGTTATTGCTTCATCTTCTATATTGCAGAGGCCACTGTGATTGTATTTTTATTTTCTATGTATCAAGTCATCAGTAACCTTCTTTTTGTTGAGCTAACCAAAATGAATTCCACTTTTAGCACACATCCCAGTTTTCTACTCAGCCCTCTGAGTCCTCTCCCATTCATCAACATCTATTTAACTTACAGGCCCTAGAAAACGATATATTCCAGTCATCATTTATCAAAAAGAAAGGTGAAAACAAACAAACAAAACCCAGACAACCCCTCCTGCTCCCATCTGAGAAATCCTTACTTATGTTCATAAGGATTGTGCTGAACTTTTTGGTTACTGCCTCACACAGGAAGATCATGTTGAACTAACTGTCCACCAAGACTTCCAGCGTCCTTTTCAGAATCATTGTTTTTCAGGGCAGATTCTATCCATCTGAGTTATCTATTCTAAGATATATGTGTGTTATATGTGGCTGTATTAATAAAGTATATTTTGTTTGCATCCAGCTTAGCAAGCAAACTAGTCCGACACGAACCAATCAACACCAATAACTAACTCTCCTGGTTTGCAGCGATTAGGAATAACAGCTGGTCACAGTGGATAAGTTCTTAGTGCCTTGTTAGGTGAGATCCTTAGACAGCTCTGTCTCTGCCCTGCTGCCACAGTCACAGGCTAGCGATCAGGTCAGGGTGAAAGGGATCTGTGCCATTACTATGGGCTTTCTCTAGATGGAGCTTTGCACTCAAGGCAAAGAAATACTCCAAGAGGAAAAGTGAAGAGGTATAGAAAGGGGACCACTCAGCACTTAACACATAAGAAGACGCAACCAGGGTGCATTCTTTCTCTGTTTGGTACTTTTAAGGAGCAATTCACCTCATCTAAATGCAGGCGTCTAGCAGAAGTCAAATCAAAATAAAACAAAACAAAACAATCCCCCCAAGAAACAAAAAACACTCTACCCTTTTAAATGTCTATTGCTCTCCATTCTTGTGGAAAGACAACTTTAACCTGAGCTTATATGTAGAGATGTTTACTGCTTAGTGGTGTTTAGATATCATTTAAAAGAATCACATCCTTCCAGTCCCACAGTTTAAGTGGATTCTTGGGTTAAACACACTCTGTGCAGTCATCTTCAGATCATCATTATAATCTTTCTTCTACCTAAACAAGAATGGGTTTAGGTCTGTTCCCTGCAGCTAGCAGACCCTATGTTTCTTATACTGTCATATTCTGCTGAGTCCCTACTCCTCTTTTTATCTGCTCGGCTTATGTTATACTCTTAAACTTTCTCTGAGTGTAGTCTCACATTCTTTACAAAACATGCAAGAGTGAGGATTTATAGAATAAACTAGAAGTAATTTACAGCTGAGTCAAGCTGGGATCTATAAGCACATGGTAACATAAGGTCATGGTAACGTGGTAATGTACTTCAATCTTTCCCTTTTGAAAATCTTTCCCACGAAAATCTTTTTTATTGAACTTCTAATGGTCAGAAAAGAGCATAGAAATTGTCGGAAACTGGTAGGGATGAGATGAGTTAGGGTAGAGAGGAAGCTCAGGAATCTTTATACTATCAATATGTATAGAATAACCTAGATTTATGATCAAGACGTCTACGAAAGTACAGCCTAGAATAACTCAAGAAAGTCATTCCCTTAGATGAGAAGTACCATGGCTAAGGAGAGGCAGACTTTCACTATGGGCTGATCCATGGGGAAATGTGAGCCTCTAAGGAGGAATAACGAACATCACCCTAGGAAACCTTGTACCTTGTACCCCATCCTAAAGCCAGCAAATGCCAAAAATACAAGATCTCGTTCAATGTATTAGACAGGGAAGCTCAGAAATCCTGACCCTGCTAAGTGTCAGATGGCAAATCCTACAAGTGCACAGAGTAAAGAAAGTAAACAGCCGCTGAAAAATTACATGCTTTTCTTGTTTTTCTTTTTCCTTTTTTTTTTTTTTTTATCTGAGGAAACTCTCTCAGAAGAGTCAAACTCCATGGGGAGATCTGTGTTCTGGTCTCTGGATATGTTGATTTGATTTCATGCAAGCGGACAGAAACTACGTATCAGTCAAGTTCACTGGTAATTTCCAGCACACTTAAGAAGAACAATTGTGACACCAGGCACAGCATAAACAGTTTGTTGTGTAGCAAGCATAGGTGGATTTTTCTTGATATTGGTCTCACAGGAATAAAAAGAAGATCTTGTACCCACTATTTCCTGGGAAATGTTTAATATTATTCTGATGAGAATCAGAAACAAACACCAACACCAAAGCACTCCAACTTTTTAACACACACAGCAAAATCTGGCAGGAGATATTCTAATAAATTCTGTTATACCCATTCTTAAGCCTAGATTCTAACGAGGCAAAGCACTCATTATCTGACAGCAAAGTTGCCTGTGGCCAAATATGTGTAGGGGAGACCAGTTCCTTGAAAATTCAGAATAATCTCAAGATGCAATCATGAACATTTTGTATGAGTTTTCCTTGGGAATTTGTTGAAGGGGATATATCTTTTAACATTTAAGGTAACAAAAACAAATTTGGGGGCTATCAGTGCGCAGTGATTGTTAGAAGAGTTTACACATTCTGTGGATAGACTCTCCCTCATTGTACATGTCCTTCTACTGAAAGATCTCTCTTCCCATACATGAGCATACATGACCTTTGAATCTACTGCTTACTACAGCTGGCTTACTTGCTGCTTTAAAAAAAACTTAAGCAAATGTGGTCCAATAGACAGAGAGGGAAAAGAAAATAGTACAAAAAGAGATGGTAAATAAAGCAGTGATGTACAGGGTGACATTAAGTGCATGAGTCTGGGAAATGTGATTGACACAGAAGTTTGAAGATTTGTAGATAGATGTAGATGTGCATATATATATATATGTATATATATGTATAAGTTCATATTTATCACCTAGACAAACGTAAACATGTAAATGTACTTTAACCACATATGTGTATGTATATATGTGTGTGTATTTACATATGTAAATATGGCTTTTATAACATATAATAAGCTCATTAATCAACAAAGACTAATCTGGGCTTTGACTTTGACATCCAGGTCTGTTTAAGGTGATACAAAAAATACAGATAATTAATAAACTGCTAATTTTAGTCTGTCTAATCAATTACAGCAGAGTTGAAAAAGTGGTGCTATGTTATTGCACAGAAATCTGTTACAGATATTCTCAGAAATGTGAGTTCAGACTCTGAGGAGTTAATGGGAAAGGATCAAAATGATACAAGTGCTTCGTTACAATACAGTGGTGAACTGTCAGCTGCTCGCCACCTTTTAAGCAAGCATTTGTGAGATATGGAGCACAAGATCAGGCAAAAAAAACCCTACCCCCTGAATTTTGTAAACCAATGGTATAAACCTAGGAAACATTAAGCTGTGCAAATTAACGCAAATAGAATGAGGCTTCATATTTTGTATAACTAAGGGAGCATTTCTCGTGATGGTTTTGACAATAATGCATAGCAGTTGAGGATGAAAGGAAAATTATTGAAAAATATATTGAACTTTAATGTTCTTAGCACTGTTTATTTAATACTTTGTGAAAATGCAGTATGAACTGACATTGCTTAAAAGAATGCATAGTAGAAGAGTAAATAAAAAGTGCTTTTATCATTAATTAGGATTGTTAGAAACATTTTTGCCACAAGCCTCCTTTAATATTTTTTGCTGCTTCTGAACATGAATGGAAACAGCGATAGAAGAGGCAAGAAAGAATCACAAGGTGGTTAAGAAATAGTATATCTTTTTTCTCTATTCATACTCTTTTCTCCACTCCTTCTCTGATGCCAGAAATAAATATGAGGATTGCATCTTTGCATAAAAAGGAGATTTAAGATTTTACCTCTGGGGAAAGAGAGGTTAGGTAACAATCTAAGCCAAAGTCATGTAAATTAAATGCTGAGATAGCACTAATATCAGCACTCTTTTAAATGTGCCTTAGCTTTGCAAAGAAAACTTAGAGGTCTCCTTGAGAAAAAATTCCAAACCGTTAGATTATTATCCACTCCTGATGCAAAAAGATCCAATTTTTATTTAGTAGTGAGTAGAACATCTTATGATAATAAGGAAGATACCAGTTTTTATAAGATGTCAGAGTAAGTAAGGAAGAAATCATTTTTCTTACTTATGTTTGCTATGGCTACAAAGCAGACAGCTAATATCAGTATCACTCTCGTTTGAAAAGTTCAGAGTTCACATAGATTGAAAATCATGCTTAAGATGAGTGATAAATAATAGTCAGTACTTTCCATTGAGTATTTGCTCCCATAGTACAGTCACTGCAGCATAGGGACATTTTGAAGGCTGGACACTCTGTACATACTCTGTCTATGTATGTAACCCATGAATGTGCCTTCCTATTTAGAAGCTTCAGCCAATTCTACTGATTTTTGCTGCTTGCTACGTCACTTTAATCATTGTTTTGATTTTTGTAACTTTTTATAATTGTTTGTATGCTCTGTCATACAGTCTTTATGCATTAGAAAAACCCCCACTCAGAATGCCATCGTTCATTACATTGCCCATCTTCACATTTTGGCTTAAAATCTATTTCTGTTGAATTTTCTTCAAAACGTTCCATAATGCTTAGGGATCCAGAATACCTACTTCTTCAAGCACTAATTCTAACTTTTGCATGCTATTTTCCTGAGATTTTTATTGCCCTGTTATCTCTTGAGTTATATTTGTGCTGTAAATTCTTTCAGTTATTAATCATGTTTTTGTCCTCTGTATACAGCCTCTCAGACAGTTGGCCTTCAGTCCTATATGTCTGGTTTCTTTATTATTACAGAAGTAGTAGTATAAAATAATATTCCTCCCTCCTTCGCCCCAGCCAACTGTATGTTAGCGTTTGGGAACACTTCCATAAGTCATAATCATATTTCTGCTTATACTTCAGTTATAAATGTTACAGTACTTACATATCTTATCAAAAGTTCTTATGGGTAACAATTGCTAATAATCTAGATGACATCTAAGGAGCTGTCTGTCCTAGGTAGTATTTCAGCAGTATTTTGCCAAACAAGCTATATAGAGAAAATAAAAAAACATTCAGCAAGCAGTTCAGTGAATTTTCTGGAAGTGCTAGATCAGGCCAAACATACTGTTTCAAAGAGGATCCTGAGCCTAGAATTTTTCAGGAACCTGGCATTGTTCCATGCAGCTCTAACATCTGCACTTAATTTGTAAAAAGTTTCCACCATTTTTCTTTAAATACAATAAATTGCAGTGTAATCTACTTATTGATTTAGAGAATATCACAGTTCTTTTCTACCTTCAAACTCTTTTTTGTTTTAATGTGCACTCTTGAAATAAGAATGATCAGGTACCACCCACAAGAGCTTCCAAGGGGAAAAAAAAAACTTACATGAAATCAGTGTTTCACATTTACATAGTAACTATTCAAAGAACCTGCCTAAAAGTAAGTAGCATTTTTATAAATCAAACCTTAAGTGCTTAAATGCATTCTTATTTCATGCAGTGATTTAAAGAGTTGAAGTAGACACATTGTCTTTGCAGCTATTATAATTCAAATACTGAAAGTATTATAGTCCTTTTTCAAAATGCCTCTGCTGAATGTATGAAAAGTATTTCTGGTAATTTGTGCTATCAGAAAGGTATAAACAGTGAATACAATGTTATTCACTGTATGCACTTTACTTCCAGGCAATGTCTATAAAATATAAAAATATATGCTTTTGTAATTACTCCAAACTGAATTTCTGGTATCAAATCATATAAATCAGAGACCACTTAATCTTTCTTAACTTGCGTGTGCATTCACAAGCTGATGTAAACCTCAGATAATTTAAATGAAGTGAGTAAGACCACTCTCATGGCAAAACAACCCGTAGAGACAAATGTCAGACTGTATATCCCATAGATGCGATAACCCAGATCAAAGTGAGATATGAGATGCTCACTAAATGACTTATTTAGGGAACCAAGTCTCCACTTTGTAGCCTGACTGTCACATTTGGTCTTGAAGAACATTGTCACTGGTTTCAACTGTCTCCTTCATACATAATTTTTATCACTGAAGATAGTTTTTAATATACAAATTCCCGGTGCATAAAGCTCTACCTATTTATTCATATTTACCAGAAGATTCCCAGGAATTTGTGTCAGTAAATGACTTAAATGATCAAAACTGAATTAAAATAATATGTATATGTATAGATGTATAGATAACCATCGTGAGAAGTCGAGATAGGCTTTTTCAAAGTGCCAAGAGTTACTACTGGAAAACACTTTCTGTGAGATCTGTTTTTGTCTTTTTAGGTCCTACAGTACTTTGTCAGTTTGGGATCAAAGCTTCACATTAGGTCACTATTTTGCTCTCATTGAATTATAGTAATGTGGTTACAAGCAACATTGTTATGCCACTGGCCTAGGTGTGCCGATACCGTGGTTCTGAGGAGGAGCTCATGTGAGTTTGCAGCTCACAAACTGTTAACCTCCCCAAAAGGTCACCCAATGTTTCAGACAAAATATCTGCCCGATTGAACTAAATCTATAAATGTTTCATCTGAGTATTAAGGTAGATTTTAGCAAAAATCCAAGCAGAATCCTCTGAAATCGAAAACACTTACAAAAGGAAGACTTATCTTCCAGCATACTGCAGCACTGACCTAGTTTGCATGCATTTTCATAGCAGCTACAGGCATCCCGCTAGTCTTTGCTTAAAATATATCAATCATAATTAAGATCTGGAAACAGTATCTGCTAAAGTAGGTGAAAAAAATTTAGGACTATTAATAGTAAAAGCATTGAGCTTTATCACAGACATCATTTACAGATTTTTCAGTTGCTAAATCACAAACTGTTTCTTACTTTTCAAGAGGGTTTGGCTTGGGTTTTTACATCAACGGCTAATTCACATGGCATAACCTTGATTGTTTTTCACTAACAGAGATAAGAACAAATAGGAGCACATATACAACGTGCTAGAAACACCATCATATTTCAGGATGTTCAATAATATAAGAAAAAAGAAAAATAATAAAACTCGACAGCCCTGCCTAACTGAAGTAGACTGCTGTACACTGTCTTCATTACAGTGCACTGTCACAGAGTGCTAGTCTCTAAATTAATAAAGTCTGTAGATGAGAATTCTTTGTAAGTGATCTAGAAAGCTGAGATGTTTAAAAATAGAAACTATTACATATTTTACTGATCTGCAAACAATTTCTGTATGAAGCCAAAGGATTGCAAAGTACACCTATTAGGTAAGGTTATGAACAATTTATTGGATGTACAAAACAACTAATGTGAGAATTTTTCATTATTTTCAAAAAGAATTCTCCTAAAAAGTATGAGATGAATAATCTTTGTCACTGGTATGTATTTAAATGTAATACATACAAAAACACATGTGCATTCCAACAAATAATCTATGTGTCGGGTCTCATCATCTTTCTCTGTAAACCATGTAACTTCTTTACGCAAACTATATATTATATTGAAAGACAATATATGATGTTTTTTGAAAATAAAAGATATGTTTGTATTATATCCTACAAATCAGCAGTATCCATTACTGTTATTACTGCAATTCACCCATTTTTTCTTCAAACTTATTCCAGTAAAGATTCTATTTAAAGCAGATAAGGAACCTGTAATGCTGTAAGAAACACTTGAATTTTCTCCCTTTTCCTCCAAGTCTGAACAAATTCTAAGTGTGCTTTAGATCTATGTCACTTAAAAACCCTCAGCTGAGTTTTATCCCTGTGGGATAATTGTATACACTAGATAAAAACTGGGAGGATGAAGTGATACACCAGAGGGTAGTACCACCATTCAGAGGGACCTCGATAGGTTGCAGAATGAGCTAGCAGAAACCTCATGATGTTCAACAAAGGGAAATGCCAAATCCTACAGCTGGGGAGGAACAACCACAGGCACCAGGACAGGCTAAGGGCTGACCAGGTCAAGAGTAGCTTTGCAGAGAGGGATCTGAGGGTCCTGTTGGACAAGAACTCAAACGTGAGCCAGCATGGTTCATCGTCAGTGCCCTCATGGCAAGGAAGCCAAACTATATTCTGGGCTGCATCAGGAAAAGCATTGCCAGCAGGTGGAGGGAGGTGATCCTTCCCCTCAACTCGACACTGGTGAGGCCACATCTGGAGCGCTCCCCAGTACAAGACAGACATGGAAATATTGGTGTGAATACAATAAAGACGATTAAGGGACTGGAGCATCTCTCATGTGAGGAAAATCTGAGAGATGTTCAGCTTGGAGAAGACAAGGGTCAGAGGGAATTTGTCAATGTTTATAAATACCTGATGGGAAGGTGTAAAGAGGACCGGGCCAGGATGGGAAGGATGAGAGGTAATGGGCACAAACTGAAACGCAGGAAATTCTACTTAAATGCAAGAAAACACCTCTTCACTGTGAAGGTGGTTAAACACTGGAACGGGTTGCCCAGACAGGTGGTGGAGTCTTCCACGCTTGGAGATATCCAAGCGGACAGGATCCCGGGCAACCTGTTCTAGCTGGCCCTGCTTGAGCAGGGGTGTTGGATCAGATGCTCTCCAGAGGTCCCTGTCAACCCCAACTATTCTGTGATTCTGTGATCCAGTTCATAAACTGTCTTTCTCCTAAGATCTCTGTAAAGCATGTTTCTGTTCATACTACTAGTCTGATATCAAGTTCATTTAAATCAGGAGAAGAGTCCAGAGATTGCTGGTCCCATAGTGTGTTTCCAGTAGGTCTTCTTTTTCTAGTCTCGTTTACTCCTCCTTCTATGTAACCATTTTCAACAGCGGAGCATGTATATACATTATGGACGTATTTCCAAGGCTTATTTGCCAAACGTTTAGGAACTAGATGAAATAATAGCAAATAAATGTAAGTCTTTGGGCTGGAAGTAAGTTTCACTTTAGGCCAGGTGATCAGGCAGAATGTGCAATCCTTTTTCATCAGGTAGGGACACTGAACAAGTATGATTTTTTGACTTTGGATTAGGTAGTTTTAGAATAAACTGCATGGCAAGGTTTCAAATGGAAGAAAGGGAAAGTTTAGAAGACAGTTTCTGGTGGATTTGTTTTTTAATTTAATCTGTGGCAGAAACAACTAACTGTGAATCAGACAGAAGTGGATAACAACTAAATTAGCCTAAATACCACTGCAACAGAATACTTATCTGTGGCATTAGCTTCCTTATTGGATGATTTTCTTATAATTCTATTTCAATAATTTAATAAATAAAAGAGAATACTTAAGACTTTAAAGTGGCATAGCTTTCAGAAAAAATAGTCATTTCATTATAATGGTAGTTCAGTCTCATTATTGTAAGCTTTCTATAAATATTGTAGATTCACTAATATGAAAATATTTTGTTAGAACAGGTTTATGGGTCAAAATGATCATTTTGGATTTTCATTTTAGCAATCTTGAATCATATTTTGCTATGTCTATGTTATAATATAGAGCCAAATGCAGAACTCAAAATGACATCATGAAAATGATTTTACTGCGTTGTAACAGGATTTTCTTAACCCAGGAATAGAAAACAAATTGACATTATTAAAATTCCATGTTTAGTTGATTCTTAAACAAATTGCATTGGAATTTTATTGTGGAAGAAATTTTCAAAATAACCAAATTTATATTGAAAAAAAGATTGGAACTGCTTGAATCTCCAGTGGAACTATTATGCTAGTTTTTAAATTTCCTTTGTTCATATAGTTTATCACTTTAAATTTCAGAAAACTTTGACCAAAATGTGCAAAGATCTCTATCTTGAATGCAATTCCAGTGACTTGCAGCGAACTGCTGGTGATTATGCTTTGCAGGATAAAAGCTTTAAATGATTGGCTCCTCTGTTGAGATGAGTTGCCACAAGGCTGTTCGGCATTAGAGAATACTCACTGCCTTTTGTTCAATCAGCTATGATTTTCCTACCACTATTCCAGTCTGACTTTTACATTCACTGACAGATTTTATCTATAATGCTTCCACTTTTTAGACGATATAGATACTTTAATGAGGTAACAAGAGGGTTTGATGAGTTATTTTAATATCAGAAGAGACACCATTGCCCGCTATCCCATTAGTGTACATTCCTAGCCCTCATGTAACAAGGAGTCAGGCAAAAAAAGAAAAACAAACAGTGCTTATCTATATTTGTGGATAGCCATGGCCAATGATGATTGTAAGTCAGTATTTTCCATTTTTGATGGAGCAATAATTTTTCAGTTGTACACAATAGAAGAACATAGGAGACAAGGACAGGAAACAAAGAAGACAGTGAAATGCCAGTAGAATTCAGGGCATGTGGCTAAAGAGATGCTGGCTTAAAACACTAAGATCTTGTAGTCACCAGTCAAAACACAGGTCGCAGTTGATTGCTATTATATTAATATAGAACTAAGGAGTTAGCTGAGACCTCACTGTAAAGATGGTGTTGATAAATGGTAAGTATTTAAGTGGAAATCACTTTCCATGTCAAGATTTATCCAAGGAGCACCTGTTTCATTAAAGTGTATTGTGCAATACTGATTTAATAATTCAAAAGAAAAAATGCCAGCTACTGAATTACTAGTGGAACTTCCTATTCAATGTACTGTAACAATTTGCCTTTCAAAGCCTTTACCCATTTTGTTTACAAGAGTTAATGGAGTAGCAATACAAGTTATTCAGCCTGAAGATATACAGATATTTTTTGCATCCAAACTCCACCCCTCCCCTTTTTGGCAATAGGTGTTTGTACTTTCAAGAAATTTAGTCATTATTATAAACATAACAGGTAGCAAATATTGTGATTAAGATGGGCAATACTTTCCATTCAAAGATCCTGCTTCAGTTACTCCCAGGATTAGCACAAAATTAACTAAATGTTAACTTGCTCTCTTAAGGACGCCGAATGTTACTGATGGTATGGAAGGTATTGAATAAGGAGGACAAGGAGCAAAACTGAGCTTAGGAGCTGGAAGTGGGGAAATGTGAGATAGGAGTGAACGCAAAGTGCAGGCAAGGAAACATATTTAGCATAGGGAGATTAAAAGAGAGAAAGACATTACTATCCTTTCTAGGCAAACAGGTGTTTCGGTAGGCAAGAAAATCAGAACTGGGATTTGAAGTCAAAGAAATGGAAAATACGAGAGAGATCAGAAACCAGCAGTAGGATTAAACGATAACTGGTAGAAAGACCTAGACAATGATAGACTAGAGTGATAAATAGGAATGTGATCACTCCCAGCTGTACTTTTAACATAGGAAATACAAAGCACTTGGGAAAAACAGCTCCTCATTTGCTCATGTACAGTTCCCCAAATTAGTGGATATTTTGATACTAATCTCTCACGTCTTATTTTTCCATCGGTAAAAAGGAAATAGTAACAACTATCCACTTCACAGGGATGTTATAAAAATAAATGTAGCAATGTTCATGAAGCACTTGGATGAGGTGATGATGAGCACCATAAAAAGCTTTTGAGGAAATTAATTTTGTCTTCAGAGTAGGTTTTAAATAGTCTGAATTAATGAAGGTAAGGGGGTGTGCACTGAAAAAAGAATAGAAAACAGGATACTGCTCAGTAAATGACCACTATCTTTCTGTGGCCTGTAAGAGTCTAGAGGGTCTAATGTAAGAAAAAATGGATTGCATAGGATGGCTGTATTCAGACTACAACTGTAAATCTGTCATCCTATAACTTCTGGAAGCTTGGCCTTCCAACTCTAATAACATTCAGGATAATATTTAATGCATAGTTAGACATACAATGCTATAAACTTCTGACTTACTACGTTGTCTCTTAATTACTATGGTGTACCGAGTGGGTAGATAGATTAAAGATTTACATTTTTATTAGAACTTACGGGCACTTTTACAGTTTTACATATTTCCATGCTTAATGAGATGTAAGGTTGAAACCTAATTGAACTGTTAATTTTGTGTGTGTGTGTCTGTTTAGTTTTGTGTTTGTGTGTGCGCCTGTGTCTGCAGACAGGTTCCAATACCTCTTATAGAGGGGATTTGTACTTTTCCTTATATGCCTCGTGTTGTACGAAACCACTTCTTTCATCAAAGTAAATGAATATACATCTCTTAAAGCTGGTGCAGATGAGATGAAGAATTGCTGGGTCCTGATGTGCAGACAGAATCCACTCAGTGAATTTAAGAGTATCACCTGTGGGGCTTTGGCTGGCACAGCATCATCATCATGTAGTGGTCATTGGAAGATGCTTCCAACTTATTTTATTGTCAATGGCGAGAAATTATTCTTTGTGATTGTTTTGATTTTATCCTTATAATAATTGCAATGTTATATGCAAAATGATCATGATCTTACAGTGTTCATGACTTCGAGTGTAAAAGATATGAAAAATAAAATATTTATCCATCCTTCCTAAGCCTTGCTTTCCCCCTCAACCCTCTAGAAAATTTTTTGTCATGAAATATTTTGTTATCTTCCACAAGAGATCTTCAGTGGGGAAATTTTCCTTCTCTAGAAATGACTTTCTTCTCTTCTTTCTTAAAAGGGCAACACAGAAGTGGAAGATAATTTCACTTTTTATAATGTTTGTATGTTCTGAATGTTTAAGAAATGGACTACAATCTGTAGGTAGGTAAATGTCCTAACATAACACTAGAAAAATAGATTAATATTGAGAGTTACTCTATTTATTTATATATATACAATTTCTGTACAAATATAGTCTTGAGTTTCTTTAAAGACCCTGACATAACAGTATCCAATCATCTGATTTTGCTACTTTTCACTAAAATAAGGAAAATCATTTCAGAATATTTAAATTTTAAGCATAACTGTAAAAGAAAAATAGATAAATATGTATCAGAAAACTTACTTCTCTCTTATTATTTTGGAAGACAAAATATAATTTCAATTGAAAAAATGAACTATAACATTCTGTACTCTATTATTTTTTAAAAAAGTGAAATCTCAATAATTCAAAACATAACTTCATTATTGAATTTTTGTTACAGTTCTAAAGTTTCTGTTTCTTCCCTCACTTCATCTCCCCTGATCAAATAAGGGTGAATCATAATAACGAAATTACATGTTTACATATTTCTTTCTGAGGGACGAGCACAAAATATAAAGTGCTTATAACTTAGACAATAAGGTGAAGGCTAGAGATGTGGGAGAGATCCTCAAACATATCAGAGCGGAAGATGAAGCTTTTATATGTTAGCAATGGGAATGTACCCCTCTGTCAGTGACAGGGAATCTAAGTATGACATACAAAGGGCTTTACACCCAGGCTGTCCACCAGAAGGTTTCATAGCCTCATTGAGGCCTTCAAATAGTTTAGGGTTCTATCTCAGTTGATAACATAGCTGACGTTATAGCTTCTGGGTTGAAAATATTTCCCTTCTTTGCATGCTCAGAAAATCTAATTCATTTTATCATTGTGCTGTAGACATTACAGAAAATATCAAGAACAAAGGACAAATTGGCCTTGGAACTGCACACTTTTTCTGAAGTTATGTGGCTGAAGCACTAAGCTTTATTAATAGATCTTGTGGATTTGGTAGGGATACTGGCTTTTACCAAGTAGTACTTTTGATTTCTGGGTTGACTTTTACCATTCCTTTCTTCTCTCATCCCCAAAAGGAATGCATAACTTACCCTTTCTGGAATCTCATGTCTTGTTTGGAATCAGACATGTGAGTTATTCTGCCCTTATGGAAGACTCAAGAAAAGTAATCATCTAATTTGGGGCATACGTAGATGCAATTTAATCCTACCTATTCATCCAATTTTCTTTTCTAATTCATTTTTATTAACCTAGCTTAAAAGCTTCTCTCATTTCTTTTAATTTCCTTGTCAGTCCAACTCAGCTTGACTTCTGGTAATTCTCACTTCACCCATATGCTTCACAGCCTTCCAGATGTTGTTTTCTTTGATGATCAATCTCCTTCGTTCATTGTAGTCTTTTCTTACACTTAATACCTCCTCTGCAATGTTATCAAGTAAGTTAGGACTGAGCTCTTTCCCAGATTTTTTTTCCCCCAGACTTCAAAAAACCTCATGAAAACTGGCTGTACTATTTTTATATTCAGTGGCAGTTCTGACTAGCCCAGCTTCAATATCCTGTCCTCTTCTCTCCCAGCCTCCCAGCCTCATGCTGCTCTCTCCCTTGGGCACAAGGACCAGTGCAACTGAGTTTATGAACTGAAGAAAATCTGATGAAAGGTTTGTTTCTCAACAAATCAGTGGCCTGATCTGCTTCCCTGTAAGACCACAGTGTAGCTATGGCAGTATAACAGAGGGGGCAGAGTAGGGGCAGGAAATGCAATGGTGGCATTACCAATGCCATGCAAGAAATGTAAGTTAAACTGCAACTTTAGGCTGAAGGAACGTAGCGTACTGATCACCAAAATCTACAACACCTGGAAGGCTGTTATGTGTAGAAAGAATAGAATTGCTGAAATTAAATCTAGATGAGACCTTGCAAAGGAAATTTAAAAAGTGTTGACTGGATCTTGGCACTGAGTTCTCTTTTAGCCTTTGAAAATTTCGCCTATTTAATAATGCTACTCTTCATTATTGTAATCTATATTTAAATGCAAAGACTAATGGTTCATTAGTGTGATAGATTAGATTGTGAAAGATAGGCAAGTAGGTTATAGGCAGGTTAAACACCAGCCTTCCGATCCTGTGGAGAAATGCAAGATGCTAAAATGAGAAGTCACAAGATGTACTGTGCATCTTTAAATAATTGCCATAATTACATTTCAAACTGTGTCTCCCCACATGACTGACTTCTGTTAATGCTTCCACAGAACATAACATATAAAATGCCCTGTTTAAAGTATATTTTCAGAGTTAAAGCCTCAGCAGACCTTAAACCTCAGAATGCTTTTTTGGCATCAAAACTTACGTAGTAATAAATGAACTTGACAGGATTAATAAATCTCATTCCCATTTGAATACTTTGAAATAAGCATAACTTTTTTGGTATTTGATGGATATGACGATCAATAAGGTTGAAGTTATGAATCTATGTAATACAACTGGAATTAGATAATAATGTTGCTCAATGGACTACATGCAGAATCGATATCCTTTTTTGAAGCTAGTAACCTATTATAATGAGAATCAAATTTGCACTGTATTGATGCTTTGTATAATCCATAATTAGACATCTGACCTCAACTTTTCAAGCTGCTTTCATTCTAATACTACCTTGTAAAAAACAAAGACTCTTGGGTTGCTGCTTTAGAGCTTCCTAGGTTTTGACTTTCAGCTCTGTCAAAATGATCCTCGGAGGCAGAAATAATATTTAATTTCACCATACAGAAGTCAGATTTATGAAGTGTAGGAGTATGTTATTCGTCTGTAAAGACAAGTTGCAGAGTAACTCTGGCATGGCTGATTCATATGTTAAAATTGCAGCATGTGTTTCCTCCAGTATGCTGACGACTCTCGGTTCAAGACACTATACTAGTACAATTAAAAATGCCGAGAAACATTCTCAGGCACTGGAATTTGATCATGGATACTGTTAGACTGTTAGAACTGTCCCTCACATACTTTGGTGTACTCACTGCCCTCTCTGAGACAGTTCTTGTCACATTTTGGGCGTTAGTGGGAACGACTAGAAACCATTTGTGAAAGACAGCTTAGATATCTTGAAAGACAAAGTTTTGGAAGATAAAAGTTTTCAGTAGCAAGGATATGGGCTTTTCCATACCATTTTTCTCAGTAAGAAATATTTAACTTACTAAACACTTAGATAACGTTTAATTTACTAGCGTAGATGCGAAACCACTTTTGGAGCAGACAAGATAATGATTCAAGGCAGCAGAGAAAAGATAAATAAGTCATTATTTTTTCTCCCTCCTCTTCTTCATGGAAAGAAAGCATTTACTTTTTTAGATAGGAAGGAATTGAATTTTTTCTGCTTTTTAAAGTGGTCTCACATAGAGGCAAGTCAGTTGATCTTTTAATACTGAAACAGAAATGGAAGAATGGAAACACTGTAATCCTCCTATAGCTTCAGCAGTAGAACTGAAAGAGTAAAAAACCACAAAGTTAGCCTACCAGAGCTCTTAGCTGGTCTTTTGCTCTTACAGGCAAGTCACTGTACTTAAAGTCAAGAGACCATTTTTGGAAGATATGCTGCATGCATGCTCTGTGTGGAAGGGGAGTCCAAGAGACCAGGCACAATTTTTTTCCCTAAAGCTTTCAGTAAATAGATATTCTTGAGCACAGTTGGGTTCCCGTGATGTTCATTGTTTGGCAATACTCATTAATGGCCTTTTGGGAAATGTGAAGAATGCGTAAATATTGTAGGCATTCTTGTCAGAAAGAGGGGATGCTGTTTTCAGTTACAAGTGAACTCTCAAGTGCTGAAAAAATGTCTTAAAAAATTAAATTAGTGCCAATTAAACATTGTTTTGATTTTGACTTTTTCAATATAGCAGTAGGGAATGTATTATTTTTTGTAATTATTTTTGTATAAATGATAAAATATATTACAATTATTATAAATTATTATAAATTATTATTTTTTTGTATAAATTAAAGTTTGAGAACTGTGGTATAAAAGGAGCTGTAGTGAGTTCTGCTGTTCTTAGGCAAGAAATTTATTCTACCAAGCTATTTATTCATGTTAGGAAAGAAAGGATCAAGAAATGAATGGCAGAATGTTTAATTAAACCTATTATGTTTCTGTCAAGATGACACTATGGTAGCAAATCCATACAGACTGTTTCAACTGTTGCTTTAGAAATTCTCGTGTTGTTTAACAACAACAAAGAATTTAGGCATATGCTTAATTTTAAGCATGTACTTCACCCTATCAACTTCAATAAGATTATGAAGATAATTTAAGATGAAGTATTTGGTTAAATTAGAGCCAAAGTTCGTATCATCTTATATCATTGACCTTAATTATAAGTAGCATATTTTTATAAACTTCTGAATAAGTACCACCGCAGCTAAAATTCAAATAATAAAAATACACAGTTTCCTGTTTAAAATCGTTTAATTCTGTTAGTAAAAAAAGGGATAGATTTGCAGAATATTCGAGTAGATATGTACAATGATAGATTAGATGTGAATCTATCCAGATATTCTGTAGAGTATCTAATATTAGATACTTTACAACTTTAGAGCAGATATGAACATTAATGTGGGAAGCTGGGATCCAGGATTTTGATCCAAGTCCTATACCCTCTGAAAATAGCACCTTTATCTTGTAATCTTATTCTTTAAGAAAGATCTGACAATTTTTCCTTGTGAAACTGCCCCAGCTGCACAAATAAATAATGGAAGAGACTGGAAGCAGGGTCTCCACCCCTGAAAAAGCAGATACGTTCTTTCTGTGAGATGCCACAAAATTTTCAGTCTTTATTTAGCTGAAACTATTTGTAGAGTATGACCTAAATTCATATTAATTTCAGGTTCACCAAAATTATATTCTTCAATGAATAAACCATGAAAAGCACAACATATCCTATATGCAATTAACATTTGATGTCATGTAATCCTAGTTTGCAGGTGTACCTTAAGCTTATATTTCCTGAAAGCAACTTGATTTATGTAGAAAAAAATCCAAAATTCTACAGTGAAAACTACTATTGTATATCTTCTTAACTAGAGTAGTACCATTCTTTGCATTACTAAGATATTTCAGAGAAAAGCAGTATGTAACGTAGGCTGTATTACAGGATGAAAGGGAACATTTTGAGACAATGAAAGTATGACTAATGGCATTGTAATTTCTTTCCCAGCATCAGCTGGTGCTCATCTTTCTTTTATACTACTTAACGCTGTTTAACTTTGTATGGTTTGGAAGAAAATATTGATATCATAATGTGGTTAAATATTTTGTTATGATATATATTCATGAATTAACAACGAGATCAAGTTTTTTCTCACGTCTAGAAACTCAAATCTTTACAAATTAATTTTTATTAGAAAATCATGGAGTAAACTCAATGAGATGCCCAGGGAACATGACGGTAAGAAAGAAAACACGGATCATTAAGATCATTTCTTAGGAGATGAACTCTCTAACAAGCTGTCAGAAGTGAGCCATGATGGAATATACAGTACACAGGCTGTCTCCTCAAAAAAACTATTGATTTATTTGTCTGTAACATTGCTGACTTCTTATTCTGTACATCAGTGGACAATCATGGTAGTTCATCAATAGGAAAAGGACATATAAATTATATTTAATCAATACCCTTCTTGCTAGATTAAATCAGAAAATAGATTCAATAAAAAAAAGGCAAATAATACATAAAAGCCATTGACAATAAGATGAATAAAATTGCAATGAGGAGTTCCATAAAAGACAGATGAAAAGTTATTTCTCTCCATCCTTTCTCTATGTTTTGAAGCCTGCTCTAAATATCTCAGAGATGGTAGACTTGCAAAAGGTTGCTTAATCCACAAATGGAGAAAAGTAACTTTGTTTTGCGACCTAATGGACCACAGAGATTGTACCTGTGGTCAGCACAAATTATATCCTCTGTTATAACAAAAGTTGCAGCATGCTATTCTAAGGAGAGGCTATCAAACCCTGGACAAAAATATGCAGTTGTTGCGTAGTAAGGCAGGCAGAGTTAATCAGCTTGGAAACTCATTTTCTTTTTTTCTTTCTTTTCTTTTTTTTTTTTTCCTATCAGGTTCTAGTCACTTAAAAGACACACTTCTTTTTAAGCTTATGTACAAACGTCTAATGCCTAACGTAGCCAGTGCTGAGAAATTTATATTAAAGTTTAACTTTAAAATCCTCCTTTAATTTATGCACGTTCATAACAATAGAAATCAGGGGAGGCAGAGAACAAAGTAAAACCATCTATCAATGTACGCTTGTTGGTATGCCCTTCACCAAAACTACTAGCTCACCAATAAAGATAGGTTTGTGCTTGCAGCAGTTATCATTGCTGCAGATTGCTATGGGTTGCTTAACTGTTTGGCTGATGCTCTTACCTTCATAAATATACATTTTTTCTTAATGTAATAAAAGCATAAGATAGAATAACTATCTATTTTCCCATTCTATTTCTATGGAATGCAGAATCTGTAAACTTGAATAACTTTTCCATAGAGTTAACCACACCCAGAACTACTAAATTCATTAATTTAAGGATGAGCTAAAGGAATTCAGTAATCACTGACTTTATACTCTTACATTTTAATGAGCTGAATAATCTTGTTGAGAAAACATACTTTGCATATTAACTCTTCACTGACATTGTGAAGTATAAATGTCATTTGAAACTGAAGCAAACCAATAGCTTTTTACTTTTTTAATAAGCTACTGAGTTAAACTTCTGAATTGTGATTTTAAACTCATAATTTTTGTGATAAAGAATTCTGATTTGTTTGATTTTTTTCATTTTTTCATTTTTTTGGATTTTTTCTACATTTTTTTTCTTCTATTGAAGATAAAAACTATCAAAATTTACTTTTCTTGAAATATATATTTGTCCTTTATTTCATTTTTTTCTCCTTTGCTTGATTACTTTGTTAAAATAGTATGACCCAGAACAGCCTTGGACACAAGAGATCACAGAGAAGGCAAAGTAAGGAAAAAGAAAGGAAAACATTTTTCGTGGTTTAGGCCTACATAAATATTTGCAATGATAATTTAAAATTCAGAGCAGATCTCTAGTTCCACATAACTGGTCTTTCCAGTTTCCTATATAAAAATGAATAGGGATACAGTAGGCTATTTCAAATGTTATATCTTTAACATATACAAAATGATGTAAATTTTTGCTGTCTCTATCTCTCTTTGTCTACCTCTCACTCTCCATTCACACTTTCTCTTTCAAATCCAAAGACATAATACAAGTGTTTCAAAGTCCTATTTTAATTAGGCACTCATATGCAAGTGACATAGTACATAGACATTTATATTTGTAATACATAACTGGTGCTGAATCACATAATAATAATCAAAGCAACTAGATTTTTGATAATGCAATTGTAAGAAAACAAAACCCAGTGCAACACACATGTTCCTCGTTTTCTTCTTCAAGTTTCATGATATTCTGCATAGGCACATTATAGCGTCTGCTATATGTTTTTTTCCTGTATGACCTTGTTAAATGGTCCCTATTACCTTTCCTATCACTTTTTTTTTAACTTTAATGCGATTTCTCTCTTTAATTGGAACAGAAACTCTGTGAACTGCAAAGATATAACTGTTTTCCACAGCCATACAAACCATGCATTCAAGCAAGTCCATAAATTATTTCTTAAATTTCCCTGTGAAAGTGGTAAGTGCCTAAGCTTCTGAAATCCATGGCTTTCAATGAAAAAGGGAAATTGGATGCCATGATGTGTACCTCTGCATCTCATGAAAGAAATGCCTTGGTTTATGCCTCGGATTATGAATCATTCTTCAAACCAACAGAGAACAATAAGATTGCAGGGCACCAATTACTTTAATTATTTGAAGATTAGGCCTTTTCCTACATAGCAAAACATACAAAGTTTTCAGTATTTTACTTTTTGTCTTATTGAAAATAACTGGAGACACTTATGCATGCTGTTAACAAACCATCACTTTAAAGTGCCCTACTTCTAAGATAGTGAACTTTTATCTTACAGTATTTCATTACAATTCAACTCCATTGTACTTTATTTACTACATGGTTATTTTCCACCAATTAATGCATTTAAAAACAAGAGAAACAGTTACTAATAAATGAGATGTAACGTATTACTTTGTTAAAATATCTTAATATGAAAAATCTACTAAAATATTTCAGAAAGATTAGGATTATGCTATAGAAGCTTGTCTAAATATGAAGCAATAGGGCTTCACAGCATTTTGTTTCAATTCACAAAGCAGTTCTTCATGTTATAATGCAAAGAGCTTTCTTTTAAACATATGAGAAGCTAATTCCTTTTTTCTAATGGAAATAAAGAATATTAGCACTTTGCGAATGATTGTAAACATTATTTCCCCAAGGATATCAGGATGAAAGCATTCTATTCTTTGCTTCAAGAAAATTTAGCTGAACATGCTGGATAAAATTCAGTACTATCTTAGAGAGATCTTTTAAAGCTGAAGTCGGAATGGAAAATCTTTAATTTATTTTGCATTTGATTTACTAAAACATGCTTGCGTGTTCTAACCTTCTGATGGATTGCTATGAGTTTACAGTACATTGACACCAATTTATAATGTGAATTACTACATGCATGATACAAATAACATTTCAGCAGTGCATATTTGTTATTCTAGGCTGTACTTGAAAAGAGAAAAATATTTCAGGGCTCACTTTGTAATGAATAGAGAACTTTTTGCATATCAACAATTATCTCTGTCCAATAACCATTAATAATAATTTACTGAGCATATCAGGGCAGTTCATAGCATGCCGAAGAAAGGGATTTTATAACTGCTTGAGTAGGTTGTAGTTTAGAAGGATAAACAAACACATATAGTACCCAAGATATTTGTTTGTGGAATATGAATTAAGAGAGACTACTGCTGTTATTTTGGTTGTGCTATATTACTTCAGTTTTTATGCAGAACAACTTTATGCAGAAAACTAGAGCTTTACTGTTGAGAGACTATGGCAATAGGCTTATAGACTAAAGATGAGTAAACACCGATACCAAGAGAAGAAATGTGTTACATTTGCTGAGATTTTAGAATAAAAAGAGCTCAGAAGAGATGCTAAAAGATTAAATTCAAGAAGTTAAAGGGCCCTTTAAGAACAGGAATTTGAAGAAGCATTAAGTCAAGAATGGAAAAAATGATGTCATACTAGAAAGAATTTGAACGTCTACGAATAAACATTAAGCTTGAAACTGCTCTCATTAAAGGGCTGCTCACCAACTTCTAAAAGAACTTGGACTCTACCTCTTTTTTTAACAGAGCTCTATATGCTTATAACAGCCTCTTATCTCTTGCAAACTCTGCAACATTGTTTGCTACACCTCAGCTCTTTTAGAGAGCAGTTGTCTGTTAACCTTGCCTGGAAAAGTTTCGCTACCATTCCCAAGCTAATACTTCAATGAGTAGAGAACACATTCAAGTTATTGTAACATAAGAACTTTGACATCGGCAAGGCAGTTGTGCAAACTAATAAAAAAAATAGAATAAAAAAGAAACCTACCAAACTCAACCCTTTCTCTCTTATTCTTTCTTTACAACCTTAGCTAAATGTATTTTATTAGAAGTAGTCAAAAAAAAAAAAAAAAGATTTCAGCATAATGCAGCTGGAAATACATGGGGTCCTATATGAACTCTGGACCTAGCTACTGAAACCCCATTGGCTTTCTTTTGCTTGGGCACCAGTTCTCAATTTCCTTATCATTTTTTCAGCTGGAGGTCAAATGGACACCTTTTAGCCAAGCTTCTGAAAGGGGAATGAAAATCTGAGGTTCAAGGCCCTAGCACAACCCATATTTACCAATTGTCAGGTTCTATAACCAACTGATTTGTTTTATAACACTTTTGTGGTCTAAATGATAAAATGTAGCAGAATTTTCTCAGAGCTAAATTTAAAATTGAGCTCCAATACTTTCCAGTGAGAAGATCAGTGTTACGATGATCTACCTACACTTTAGGTAGTCCTTATATTTTAATAGTTTTTGCAGCAGAAAAGACTAAAATGATAGATTTGAGAGGTTTGTGTTTATCAGGAAGGGGTGGTGAAACAGAGGATCCTTTGACTCCCATTAGCTCTGCTGGGTTTTCCAGGGCACTCCGTGTATTAGCAGACAGGCAGGTAAGCAGCTTCTGGCCTCACTGTTCTCTAGCTATGACTGCACGAAGTGCTGCCTCACTCCTTTGTGTTCATGGTGATGCTCAATTTTCAGCAATATCTGAGAAATTAGAACCCACCTCCTTGTGCACACCTGTCTCTTAAAAACCCTAGTGGTAGGGCTTAACTGAAAAAAAAAAAAAAGCCTTATGCACTAAAGAACTGCTGGTTGCCTCTCTGTAACGCACTGCAAGCTAGTCAGATTTGGAGGTAGAATACCTTAAATTCTCAGCTTGGCTCTCCTGTTTGTAAGTTTTCAAATAGCTTTATTGTTTGAAAAAGAGCATTATTAATAGACTATAGGCATTCACTTGGTATCATGAATTGTTGATAGCTTCCGGAAATAACATTGTAGCAAATGATTTCAAAAGCTATTGCATTTTCAGTTTCTACACTCTCCAGTGATAAATTTCATTTATTAATAGCTCTAAAAATTTCTCAGTCTTATGTAGACTATATTATATGTATACATAAATACGGACATAAAACATATGTATACATACAAAACTATACACTAACACACACGATGCTCATACACATATAATTATTGATGCAGACTACCCAGCAGATATAGGTGCACTTTATCCAACTATGTGGTAAGTTTAATGTTCTTTATCTCTTGCTTAAGGACAAGCAGAGTCTCACACATGTTTGAATAGTGTGGTAAAATAATATGCGTGTTTCAGAAAATTAGCAATGAATGAAATATATCACTGGGGAATATACAAGTAGGTCATTAGAAAATAGCATTTGGCATATGTGCCCAAATGCTTTATTAGGTGGTTCTGACTTTCCCTATTAGTTGATTCTGACTATTCTCAAAACAAAATTCCATAGAAAACAACTCTTTCCCACTAAGCATTTTGTTTCTAATCCTGAGATTCTAACCTAACACAGTAAAGTCAGTAGACAGTGTTACTTTTGTGTAAAATATTCAGATTACAGTTTAGTACAATATAAAGATCTGATCTATGTTTAAAAAAAAAAATTGTTACTCACATGCAAACTGAAGAAAGGCCTCTTTGCTTAATATACTGCCAAACATGTTGGTAGTTAAACACTGATACTGTCCAGAATCCTTCATTTCACTGGGGTTACTGATGATCAAGCTTCCTTCTATTAAACTGTAGCGATAGTCACTCTCAATGTTGATTTCAGTTCCATTTCGAAGCCATCTTAGGAGAAATAGAAACAAACTACTTAAGCATCTTATAGCCAAAGGACGGCATCATGCTTAGTATACAGAAGCTCACAGCATCAGCTATTACTAAGGACATCTGCTATTGAAAAGGTAGTTTTTGGAGTAATCTATTACTTTGGGAAACTTTTGGACAGACACATTCCAAGACATGCTTGCCCAAAAGGTAAATCTTTTGGAAAAAAAAAAAAAAATCAGGTCAAAAGAGATCTTAACCCTTTCGTTTGCAAAACACTGTGGTCCACAGCGACATGGCACTTGAAATTTACATAACAGATGCATCCTTTATGTCCAGGATATTACTTTTATCGTTCTCATGATAATCGGAGTTTCAGTTCATACTTTATCATTAAAGCCTTGGGCCCAGATGACCCCAGATTGTTGACAGTGCTGAGGCTGCACTGTACGTGAGCAAGCAACTTTTCTCTTCTGTTCTTTCAGCATTCATTTTTTGGAGTTCAGGAAATGGAGAAACTTGATTCAAACATAAACAGAAGAAAAGTAAGACCTGTGAAGAGTAGGTAGGTAGATTTAAGAGACATAGACTTGGGGAATAAGGGATGTCAGTAACTGAGAAAGGCAAAATTATACTAGCTGGACCAGGGTACATGAAACTGAGAAGACTGGGACCAGGGATACTGGAATTATCTGGTGGCTAGTTGAGTAATACCTACATTTAAGATATGGAAACTAAGCTCAGATGAGGAGCTGGAAGAAGATTGACTAAGCCTGTGAAGCATCTGGGAGTGAAACGAGAAGCTTGAACAATAGAGACAGTGAATATAAATTGGTGGAGTAAGCCAGGCAGTCTGAATCATGAGTTCACAGACTCAGTAAGGCAAATACTTTTTCTGAGGTTCAGATGTAACCTAAGAATCTCTCAATCTTTCTTCTAGGTGAGTAATTTTTTTTTCTCTTTTTATTCCCTAGCAAAGAGTTTCACCCCTCTGAAACAATAATTCTTGAAATATTCCATTGCCTGCAAGAGAATAGATTTTTCAATTAATGGATTCAAACACTCTGAATAATCTTTGAGTAGGATGGCAATATCTCGGTTAAAGAACAATAATCCACATAGAAGACATTTTAAATTTGCTTTTGTATCAAATTGTTAAAAGAATGTTTCTGATATTGCAAAAAGATAAGCAGCCTAACAGGTATCGTGATTCTGTATAAAAAGTGTCGTATGGCATCAATATTATAATGCACAGATATTTCCTTCCATCACTAGCTAGCAGCTATTCTGCAATTTCGAAGTTGCCTCAGGAAATTGCCAAGCTTTTCTGAAGTTCAGAAAAGACTGTAAGAACTTGGCAACATCTGGAGTCTGGAGGCAACTTTAATGAAGTAAAATAACTATCAATTTACCCTATCCTGTTATGGTGAATGAGGTACAGACAGCAGAACTCAGCTAGAGTACCTCTGAATTTTTCTTAATTCAAAGGTTAGAATTATAAGCATTAAGATGAACTGTAAAATTTTCATTTGTCCCTTTTATCACCATGGAACTTTTGATTACTAAGGACTCCTGCATTGTTCAATGAAAGGAATGAAACACTGCTGACAATAGTTTTGTATCAGAAAGGATACTAAGGACATGTCTGTAGGGTTCTCTACCTAATTTTTATAGAGATTCATACTTAGCAGGGATAAAAAGAAGTAGAAATTTTTGTCTTGAACAATTTATTAATAATCAAATATTAATTTAAGATTAGTTTTTGAATTAAATCGTAATGAAAGGTGTTGTTTTTTTTTTTTTTTTAGTGAAATAAGAATGAAAAATGAATTGATCCAGAAATGATGGAGATTTAGATCAGGAAAAAGCTGAAATGAAATGTTTAAGCATTTCCAAATGGAAGTTGAAGCAAAATTCGGTTTGCTTTACTTGGCTGGCTTCACTTAATTTCATTTTCAGTTGAATTTCAATGCAAAATTACGTTTTTGTAATGCTTCCCCAAAAGTTTGGATCTCATTCTGAATTATCTCATTCCCTTCACATATCTAAGCATATCAGAGGAAAAATAACACTGAATTACGTGTCATGTTTTCTTTTAGGTATCCTGACTGATTCTGGAGCACAGGAAACCAAACGCAATATATAAAAGGCAAGCCACTGATGGGAAAAATCAATTTAATTTTTTTCTTGAAGACAAATGACACAAAATATTTCAAAATATACTAATTTGACTTAAAAACCAGAAAATTATTATTACTATTACTATTACTATTACTATTACTATTACTATTACTATTACTATTACTATTATTATTATTATTATTATTATTATTATTATTCTGCTGCCTTTTCTGTCAGAAAATGATAGTGGTAGAAATATTCCAGCCAGCCTAAACCCATCCTAAGTAAAAGAGGGGACGCAGTGTTTCATGAGCAGGATGTGTAACAGAACGCTGCCACAGGGAAAGCTGCACCTGCCTTTGACTCAGTGTCACTGTTGCTCTAGTGAGGCTTGTGAATGACCGTAATCTTCACTGAAGGTCAGTAATTTAAGCTCGTCATTGTATGGGTCTTAACGTAATGATGTATGATTTGCAGAGATCCTGAGTACTTAACATCAGTTTATCTCGGGGAGTTATGCCCTAAATCAATGCATCTAGATATGTTAATAAGTGGAACACAGAAAAAAAAAAACGTGAAGAAATTAAAAAAAATCTGATTTCAGGGTAGAGGCTGAACAAGGAGAAAGAAGCTCTTAGCAAGGAGGAAGAAACTCTGCAAATGGGATGAGCATTTTCCAGTCTGTTAACTTGAAGTTATGTCCCAGGAAAGAATGATTTGTAAACAGATTATGAACACTGTATCATTAGTCATACAGGAAGGAAATGACATAAAACGGCAAAGACAACCTCAATTTTGGCTTTTTTGAGTATTTTAAATGCTCTTTTAATATAACTTATAAATTGTATTTTGCTTCATTCGTAGCTGAAGAAAAAACGTTACCAGCATGGTCCTCACTTCCTATGTAAGTAAAGATCTTGATTGTCCAGTGTTTGTAGATAATAGGACAGCATCTTCTTTGGTGATACAGAAATATGCTTTCTCCCCACTATTTCAAGTGGAAAAAGTTGGAGGGTGAAATCCATCAAACTTCTGCCGATCTGTAGCTTTTTTTAAAGTTAAGTTCCCTCCATACCTGCCTTGGAGAGCAATATTCCTTTCATTAAGTCCTTTTTTTTTTCCTTCCCTTGACTGATACATTGCAGACGCTGTACAGACAAGTGGCAGCAACAGAAGAGACAGCAGTCGAGCTGTGTTGTTAGGATTAGGCCTTTCTGGCCAAAGTTTTCCTTGCAGGAACAGAAGTCAGGACAGTATGTTTGTGAGGGTGCTGATACCAGTTCATCTCTGGCAAACTGAAGAAATAGGTATACTTAGTCTGTATTAGTTTACTGCATTCCACTGTGAAAATGCAAAAGTGTTTGGACTGAGAAAGAAGGGAGATGGCATAGGTTCCCCAAAGAGAACAATTCCAAAATAATAATGAGGGTCTCCTCTTTTGAGTGGGAATTTGTGCCTCTTCTCCATGGCTACACGCTATATTTGAGGGACTGCCAGCTCTTTAAGAGTAGGGAGAACGAATGTGCATCATTTTTTTATCAGTAAACAAAGTAGCAAATATGCAACAGAAATTACAGAAGGAATATCGATCAGGTAAAATGTAAGCATAGCTTTCATCTCACAGTAAAAGGAGTTCGTGCAGTTCAAGTCTGAAGAATTTCTGGCCACTCATTCCTAATCCCATGCTACATGTCTTAGTCTTGTCTGTGCTGTTTGGGGAGGTTGTGCCACGCATCAGATCTGTATATTGAGTCACGTCTGTTGCAAAGAGTAGATTCGAGGCACAGCGCTGTTGCGCTGGGGAATTTATTCTAGTCATAGGAGCTATATGATTCAAGTCAAAGGGAAACTCATCCCGAATCCTAAAAGATCCACAGATGAAACAAGAAGTTTAGCAGGTAAAAAATAAAATACAGAATTGATGATTGCCGCATTTGATGAAACACAGGCGTAAGAGTCCTTATACTCCTTCTGTATGAGAAGAGTGACTCTATGAGAAAAGATAGAGGGTGTCTGGAAAAAATAATTAACCGTGTGCTCCCCCAACCCTCCGACTTTGCTTGTAATTTGCATAAAATATGAGCAGAGTCAGATATAGGAAATGGAGGAAGGTGACTACAGCATATTGTTCCCACCTGTAAGTGGGCACCATTAATGCACTGAAGTCTCAGACTCATGTGTGTGGCATAACGCAGAGTGCGGGAACAGCTCGCACGGCAAAACAGGCAAGAGTTAACATGGAGACAATGGTTACAGAGGGCTAAGATGGTGACTTGGCAATGAAAGACTCCTGATTTGCCTCAGTCATGGTTTCTTATATTCATAGTCATGCCATTTAATGTAACTGCTCTTTATTACTTTCCCTAGAAAATGGGATGGTATTTCATAACTTCATAGCATATTTTCCTAGCTTTGTATTCAGAAAAATATTAATTAAAGATTTTGATCTGGTGAACTCTAACAGACATGAGTCATAAAAGCAGAGAAAAGGCATCCTTCCGCATGGATAGACACAATCTATGGAAAATAGAATGTGATATTTCACAAATCCCTTTGCCTTCATTCCAGGCTTTTCTGTTATATTATCTGATGCACACTGATGCTCAGAATGGAGTTGGTAGTGGCCACATACTCAGAAAATCATAAAAAAATTCTAAAACATGTACCTGTATGTGGGAGCAGGATTTCCACGAGCTTGACAATTCAGAGACACTTTCTTCTCCTCTGAATCAGTGGGAAAAATCACATCATCTGGCTCTTGTACAAATACTGGTCCATAATCAACACTTTCTGTGGAAAGAGAAAGTGCTGTAGTTTTGGATTTCTGAACAAATGTTAACGTATTTTAGCTTTTAAAAAGTTAGGTTACAGCATGCAAGTTTATCTTTGTTTTCCGCGAATCCAAATCACGTTATTTCAGATGTTATGCTGAAAGGTTATAGTTAACCTAAAAAGAAAAAAGAAAAAAAAAGAGGTAAAGATAGAGTAATATATTTTATTCTAAGGCTATGAATTAGAACGCCTTTCTTTTCAGAATTTTTTTGATCCAAACTGTAATGACCAGCTCCAGAGGATTAAGACAGCTAGAGGAATTAACCCCAACCATAGGCAGTAAGGTAAACAAAAATTCTTCAGCTGCTTGCAACAGCTCATATCACAAAGAATGCATGCTATCACAATTTCCCCCTTTATGTCAAAGAAAAATCACTTGTAAAATTAACGACAGTGCCTGGTAGTTACTGTTAAATAATACATACTAAAATCTGACATTTAATTTTCCTCCACTTTCTTCTCTAATTTTAGCATATATCTATATTTTCATATGAATGTACAGTTATTGACAAGAAAGTTGAATAAGCCCCAAGAATACCTCTATGACCGACTCCTACGCTGTAGAAGGAAGTGTAACTTCCAGAAAAGTAAAGGGTTGCAGGCACAGCACTCCTGATCGTGTAGCTTTGCATAACGAAAACACTCACAATGAAACAGAAGACTGTGGCATTTTAACCAACCTAGACTTACTCCCAATTCTTAACTCATTTAGTCCTGTAATACTCATCAAATTTACATTGCTAGCCTGAGGATTTGGCCGGTGTGGGGAACAGACACATTGTCCTATTAGTGGTAATGAAACATATGGAGGCAGGGTTCTCTCTCTCTCACTTTCACAGTTTCATATGTTCACATCATAAAAGTCCTCCAAGGAGTACTGAGGACAGCACAGCACATTAGGCAGTTTATGACCTCCTGATATATGTGTAGAACCTAGTGTGAGAGTTGGGCCCCTGTCGCCTTCCTACCAGGCAGAATACCAGCTTGAATTAAAAAAAGATTTTCACATGCACCTGAGGAAGACCCCCTTTAGCTATTTTATTTTTTTGGTTGGTGATGTATCAAAATGATTTACTGTATTACTCAACTAAGTCCATTCAATTGCCACCGCATACCATGGGTTCACAGCCCAGGAACTGTGACCTTTGCCAAACTGCTAAGAGGTTCAGAAGTTTGGCTGAACAGGAAGAGGAACATGGGACTATGGGTCTTGGTACAGATAAGGAAGACTTGGGGTCTGATAAAGGATGAGAAATGTGGCAAACACAGGTCATAGTATTATCATGCATACAGCACACATATTGTATAGTTTGATAATACTATGACCTATGTTCCCCATGTTTCTCATCGTTGCTGGGGTGCACGTTCCCAGGTTCCACCTCTTAAAGACCGACATTTCGTTTGTCTAAATTCTGTTATTACCATATTGTGAAAGGACCACATGAAAACCCACAATCCTTTTCATCCTTTCTTTTTAGTGAATGTGCATTTATTAAATGAGTCTCAGTTTATTCTATTACATTTCTTTTCAAATGTGGATTATGAAAATACCTTTATTTTCAGATATGTACATTTCTACTGAAATACATTCAAATAATTACTTTGTCAATTTGTAAAGGCAATAAATCAGAGCAGTAACAATTATCAGTTTATTTTGCATCATTTTCAAGTTTTTGCACCCTTCCTACAGGACTGTGTGAGTGGATTACTCTTCTGCATGTTTACATTAATGCTGTGTTTGTTCAATTGCTTCAATTGGACTTATTGGCAGGAATCTGTTTTCTGGGATAGATACCTGCATTATTTAAAAAGAACACACGAAAAAACTAAGCTATACTTATATATTCTTATATTACAGAAATTAAAATAACCCCAGTACGAAGTTTTGAGCAGTTCATCTGAGGCTGTCACAAAGGCAGAGGCAATCAGCTGGCAAAACTTCTTTTAAGCAAGGAAACATGGGACAAATACATTTTATAGATTGCTCCTTATAATTCAGCCACCTACTTCTTACCTAGCACAAGAAAGAACACTAAAGAATATGGGCATAAGTAATCAGGACACTCATTAAGCTAGAGTTTAGCAAACACAACAATTAATTAAAGAATGCAAAACCAAATCTTTATTTACGTTATGTTATCACATGCAGATTCTTAGGTGTGTATTTAAGGAGTATGCACGGAGACTAATGGTTTTATCTTCTTTCTAGAAGTGACCCCATAGGTTAAACTTTTTGTCACAAAGAAAGAAAAGGATGCAATGCTAGTATAGTATCGGTGCTGGTGTCACTGGAAATACAAGTGTTCTAACTATCTGTACTATTCACAACAATAATATTGAAAGACTGTGTTTCACTCTCCTCTTGGAAAAAAAGTGAACTCTTCCAGTGGAGGCTGGCATTCTTAATGGTAGCGCCAAAATGGGCTCATACTTTCGTTATGAGGAATGAGGAACACAGAAGGTTTTACTGATGTGTGCAGTGAAGATGAAGGTAACAGAGAAAGTTCAGTGGGTGCAAGTTATGTTCCTGAGAGATGGGACAATGTGGTTAGCTGCTTATCTGCATTTCAAATGGAGTATGCAGTATGAGCACAGATTATTTGGAGACTCAGAACTGACATAGTAATGAATGAGAATGTTCAATAACGAATGAGAACGTTCATCAGTTTGTAGCTAAACTGACTAAACTTCTTCTCAGTCAAATCATCTGGACTGCAACAGAATAATTGAACAAAATGGACTATTCTGAAGAGATCAAAACACATATTTAAAAAGTAAGACTGTAATAAAACATGAATTATTAGGCTTGATAAAGGGATGATTAGGTAAAATGTAATAGGCTGTGATATGCAAGAAGTCATAATAGATCATCTAATAATACCATCTTTATTCGAACTCCAATGAAAGTCTAGGAACAGGAAATCTTAAGTGTTCTATACCTTCTCTTTTTACTGCAAATGCAGTGAGGGAAACACTGCGGATGCAAACATGTAAGTTTCAATATTTCAAATATTTTCAAAAATATTCTAAATTATTTTTCAAATTAAAATACTAATTGGCTTATAATTGAATAAACTTTAATTTTGTTATGAATAATGCTTCTAACAGCTCAAATAAAATGAAGTATTGTGTGGGCTTCAGTGATTATATCAATGTTGGCTACCTATTTTAGCAAGCTAGTGCACTTAACATCACACTAAAAGTAACCGAAAGTCCTAGACTCTTCTAAAACTGACTGGAACACCACTTGAGGTCCTGTATTCTGTTTTCTGTGTAGGTAGCTTAAGACTATATTAAAACTGTGTGTCCTGAGAACATTTCCCAGAAGCCAGTGCACACCACTCTGGCAATGTTGCAGTTTCATGGTGGGATGAGATTCAGGGATGCAGATCTCCTTTCCTTGTCCATAATAAAGATAATCAAGGTTAAACTAGGTTTTTAGGCAAGGAGAGATCGTAGAGTAAGCCAACAGATGTGCAAGACTAGCAGTCATGGGGGCAGGACTGAGCAGTATGTCAGTCAAAATGCTAGCTCCACTGCCTTAAATCTCTGAAACTGAACAATGCGGCTGAACACATCATAAATTAATATAATTAATCCATTTTCTAGAACAAATTTAAAAATTATGTATGTGCATGGCATTAATGCATACACATGAATAGAATCTTGACTACCTTTTGCAGTTTGATCAATTTATCAACTGATATTTTAAATAGTAATTATTTATATGCAGTTCTCAGCATTTTCATATTAAAGAATGGAATTAAGGAACTATAATCTTAATTTATAATTTAAAACATTTAATTCCATCGTAAATGAATTGGGTTGATATTCAGCATCCATATAAATGACTTCAAATTTCTGAAAATTCTATAATTACCATACTGCTTCACAATTTTCAATTTGTCAGTACTGTTTCATTTTTGTTCTTGAATAATATCATTTTTTCTTTGTCTATTATTCTACCATTATTCTTTCTGAGATAGACATCCCAACTAAGAGAATAATGTGCAGACTGAAATCTGATATGCTTGGAAAAAACCTTATGTCTACTGAAGTGTACGGGATGTAGTCAGCTGCCTTAGGAACTGATGAATCTCATCTGTCATTGTTTTAAGGACGGGAGATTTTAAGTAGGTGGCAACAAAGTTTAACAGTTGAAAAGTACAAGAGTTAAAAATTCGCTTTGAAATAAATTTAGTGTCATTGCCAATCTTGGCACATTATTTTAAAATATCAATTCTTTCGGGAAAACCAAGTTGCATCTATTTTAATAAAAACACGAAGTAATTAAGAGAGCCTGCTTGAGGTTTCCAGGCTGAATTGGGCTACCATGTGAGTTTCA
Organism: Struthio camelus; assembly: GCF_040807025.1. Lineage (NCBI taxonomy): Eukaryota > Metazoa > Chordata > Aves > Struthioniformes > Struthionidae > Struthio > Struthio camelus. The sequence goes on from NC_090942.1 coordinate 209,937,496, forward strand.
TACGATTACAACTGGGAATTTCTTAATTTATCTTTTAGGAGTACTGCATTATTTATTAAGCACATATTTAATCACCATTAAAAAATTAGATACAATTCTTTCAGTGCACAGTTGAACTACATGTTGATTAGTCTTCACAGACCTTGTTCATGTGTCCTTTTATATGCCAGACTACAAGGTTGCTCAATTACTCTCAAGAAAGCCAACATCAGGATTAATAAACTCTGATTATCAGTCACAGGTCTAATTAACTATGTCGGTCTGCTCTTTCTGATGACAGTCTTTCTTGAAAAATCAGTGTCTAGGTCTGATTGTGAACAGCTACAGTAGTATGTTCTTTGAGACCTTATGCTTGCCTCACAAGCAAACAGAATTGCAAAATTACACTTGTAAATGACAGCATACATGGATAATCACCAAGAAATGACAGAAAAAAGGGCCTAACCATTAAATCCGCTTGAGCACATATGAGGTATTCTACTGAAGCTAACAGGCCTCTTCTGAGTTTAAATTTTTACAGGATTAGAAACCCTAACCATTTTAGATTTCATAAATTAAGATGACCAATAAGCCTATATCTAAAACATATGTGCTCCAAACCACAACATTGCTATACATTACCTATGTACACTTTTATGCAGTTTAATTGTTTACTTTAGAAACAGAGAAGTCTAGTCTGCTGTACAGGGGCTGGCTCTTGGTCTGCAATCATGCCTGTGGCTGCAGGTGGTAAGCGCTCCGGAGGAAAGGCGATGCCATCTGATAGTGCACCTCTTCAGTCCTGAATGCTGAAAAGGCTACCCAGGCTCTGATGCATTGGAGGTGGCATATCCTTCCTGATCGCTTCCAGGGAAGGAATTTATGCCCAGAAGCATCAGGTTTGACTGCACCCATTTTTTAACTTTCAGTGACCCATGCTCTTAAACAAGACAGTCTTCTGTGGCTGTGTGTAGGAGGGTTTGAATTATATATCTGATCATTTTGTTTCTTCTTTCTAATGTATACAAGAGCATAAAATGAGATAAATATTAAGAGGCTACAAAGTATCATAACAAGTATGATGATGACAAATAATTCAAAGTTTCCGTTTATTGGGTCACATCTATTGAGAAAGAAGAATAGATATATGCAGTTTTTAATTTACTATTTCAATTTCTCAAAGGTAACTTTTTTGTTCCTCACTTAGGCTTTTATTAAAACATCAAGTTTTCTGCATCTTACTTAACTGCTATGAGACTGGTGATATTATAGAGTGACACGTACGCCTGAGAATTATAGCCACACATTGCAACCAAGCAACATAACAGCTAATTTGCTCTCACTTTACAAATTTTCAGTTGTTATTTTCAACATTTTCAATATTTTGGATATTTGAAATTTTCCACTATTTTCAGCTGAGCCAACTAAATGCAATAAACACCTCCATTACAACTTACTATTTTAACTAGTATTGTCCAGGAATGCAAGGAAACGGCAAATATGCCTCACATTAGTAAAAGCATTCCTTTTAAATTATATCAGAATATTCTTGAATATTATTTGGAATCAAAAGTTCTCCTGACAGCACATTTGCACTTTCAAGGTGGACTATCTGACTTCTTAGTAGCCATTAATTAAACCTTCCTTAGCGCGGAAACTGGAACCTAATTCTTCTGCATCTCAGATAGATAGTAGTCAAAATGTGGTTTCCCCTTCTTACATACAGGTATCGTTTCACTCTCTCCCTCAATTATTGATGAAAAAATTCATATGTTCTTTGGTTCTTTTGCTGAGAAATCAGAACATGCTCCTGTTCTGAAATCAAGAGAAATACTGCTAGATGGGAATAAAGTTTCCCGTAACCTCCCAGATTTTCAACTCTGTAGTAACTGAAGTAGTTTCATTTTACACACAGCTTGCTTTTCTCCATGCCTGATGTACCTCCAGGTCACTGGAATAGGGTATATACGTGAACATACTTCTTAAAAAATAAAATACATTGTAGCTAAAAAATATGTTTCCGTTAACTTAAAAGTCTGGAGACTTTGAGGAATCTTTTCCATTGCAAGGTAAATACAGGAAAGTACATATGCCCTTATGGAGGTACACTGATTATAGTACACTACACACTGGAACAGCGTACTATCCAGGCATGACCGACTTTACACTGCTAAGGGACCAAATTCTTGCCTCGGATTTTCAGATTTCTGTCTTCTGAAGTAGATATATTTATTTGCATATCAAGAAAGCTAGGACAAGTTTTTCCTGTAGCTAGAAAACTTTACTCTTTCTCTGTTTTGGGATCTGAAACAAATCTAATCTAAACTTAAATAGTTCAAACTATCCAAATTGCATTAATCAGCACTCCTCAATATTTTTTTAGCAAAGAGAAATTTTCTAGTAGTGCATGTCTTTAATTCAGACTGCTTAATGACTGAACAAAGCAGATGGTGTGGCACCAGGAACCATCAGCAGGAGTTAAATTCAGATTTTTCACATCTTGAAGTTTCGGGTTACCAAACACTGTCAGTTGTGGACTGGGCCCTTCTCTTTCTTTTCTTCTAAAAGACATCAAATCGAAGACAGAAGGAGAAAACCAGTCTTCATTCAATGTTAAATTTAATTATCTTTGCTGCTGCCCTTCCAAAAGTTGTGGGAACAATGAGGAAGTATGAGTATTCGCAGTTGTGTGACTCTTCAATACTATTTCATGAATAATTCAGACTTGCTGTGCACATTTAGTTGTGACATTCCACATTGAAAAATAGTTCGCATTTAACTAACAGAAAGACTGTACTGCCTTAACTGCATGGTTACGCTAAGTAATTCCATATAGTCTAAATTCAGCAGTGAGCTACAGCATAGCTCTATTAATTTGAGATATCACGATATCCATACTGAATTGAGAGTGCAGATTAAATGGCATAAAGTCAGTATAAGAGGAGCTTTATTATAAGCTATGTCAGGCCTCTGAGCAGGTCTACTGGGAAATCACTTAAGAAGTCATTTGAGAACCTGTGTACTTAGGCAGCTAATAAAAGAATTTTGTCTTCTCTCATGGCAAACCTAGCTCCTGAGTGCATGCATTAGATGTTTGAATTATGCAAGGTCTCTACTGTAATAACATAAAATATGTTTTTCTCCCTATTATTAATGTCCTCTCATTCCTGCCTGAAGATTGCAGCAGGCCCCTCGTGACCACACAAACGCTGTGGGCTGTACCATTTTCTCATTTAGTAGGCTGTGGATAGTAAACATCATCACTTAACTCTATGAGTTATCACACAAGGTTTATAAGAAGGGAACTATAATATTCTTCCTGCAAGAGCTGTATAATCTCAAAATAGGCTTTCGTGCCAAATAAATAAAAAACAATAAATTTACTAATTAAAGTAAATGGAATGCCAAACACTTGAGATAATGAATTTACTTCTGGTTGCTAAATATCAAAGGTAAATATTTTCCTCAAACATAAAGTCATTAATAGAAAATTTTCCACGACCTGAACTGAGAGGTTGAGAGAATAAGTTGGATTCAGCTACCTGAACAGAGATGTTTCTTGCCCTTTCGGAGGATGCAGAATACCCTACCTGGACTTCCACTACAGGGCCCTCAATGCTGCTGTGCCAGAAGAGTGCTGAATCTCCTGAGTCCTGTCTCATATCTGTGCCATGCAGGTGCTTCAGATAATCAAGGGCTTTTAAAATATTAATCGAGTGCCTCAGATTTAATTGTCTGGGCAACTGTCTGTGACTTCACAGCTGGGTCTACAAAGAGCCATAAAGGGATAGAGTGACCTTCCTAAGACTGTTTTATCCTTCTGAGAGCAGTGCTCTGACCAATAGGGCTTATGAGCTATGACCCTTTTTATTTTGTTGCCAATCAACATATCTTCTCTTTCTTTTTGCAAAATAGCAAAAGCTCAGCTCCAGGGTTGGAATGCGTCCCCTGTGTTTTGGTAATACTCAGGACTGTTGGACTATGTCAGATATGGTCTTGGCATACCTCCTGGAAACTTCAAGGAGTTAGGTAGTGGAGCACTTAGCCTGAGGATCCCATCTCATTCTCTTAGGATGAGATGAATGTAAAATTTGTCAGGCCTCTCAAAGCAAGGATTTAAGTGTAACAGTCAAAATTCTTATCAACTATAAACAACATAAGCTGCCCCTAAGTTGCCAGACTTTTCAAGGAAATGAAATGGAAAAATCAGGGTCATGCAGGGAGAAACTGCTTTATAGTTCCAGCTTATATTACATTATTCATAAAGTCTGTTTCTTTTGCCTTCCAGCTACCAATTGCTTCTACTTCAGTCTCCAGATACTCATGCTGTCAAATACCAGGACAGTACAACTCCTGTTCCAATCCTCATCTTTGATTTTTGTCTACACACAGCAAGCTGCCTGGGACAAGTTATCAAAGTCAGGTGCATGGACAATAACTAAGTTTAGTCAAGTCTACTTACAAACAATATTGCACAAGACAAACAAATGCAGAAACCTACCCCAATTCCAGAAATGTTATCAGACAGAATTTATCTGGTTGCATGTCTCATATTGTTTGTGTCCCAGATAAACCTTAATTCAGGAAATACATCCAAGCCTGCACCTAAGCCATCTCTGTTTCACCAAAGCACACATGCATACATCATCGACTTTCAACGCATACAAGGCTTTATTGATTGGAAGCTATAATTCTGTAGTTACAATCATTATGCTGCATGTGCATTGTTGAATGGCTGGCTGTTATTTGTGTTTTCTTCTGTTACTATCTTTCTTCTGTTACTATATTAGTCTATTATATTTAAATATCCTCCAACCACTTTGTCTCTCCCCCCTCTCTTTCCATTTTTTCTTCTTTCTTTCTTGGATATAATTCAGATAAATATTATCATGAAAGGTACTGGAGTAGAAATGTGGCTTTTTAAAAGTAAATATGTATTGTTACTATGAATTTCTGCATTTAAAGGCAAATGGCACCATATTGCACTGGTTGCATGCAACAGAATTGACTCTACAGTGTAGATAATTTAGAGAATAAGTTATTTTATATGTTTTATTATTCATCCTGAATTCTTATTACTATAATTCCTGAATAAATTCTAAAAATTCCAAAGGAATATATCTATATAGATATATATGTAAAAGAGATATTTTACTACTTTGCTTTTCAGCTATACGGGCATTAGTTTATAGAACACTCATGTTGTATGGAATTTAAAACCACTAGTTTCTCCTTTCATATATAAAAATATTCCCTATAGGAATCTTTACGAAATAATATTTTTAGCTGGTGACTTTAAGATTAATCTGAAGAATCTAAAGGGAAAGAAGCTCCTTTTTACCTTTTTTTTTTTTTTAGTAAAAGCAAAATAACATTTGAGAAATACTGAAGTAAGCTGATGATAAAAATGTACAGCTTTTAAAAATGTGCCAACCAAATATAAGCACATTCTTTTCAAAGATTGAGAGAGGAAAACTAGACTTACCATCATGCTTGAACGCCTCTGAAAAGTGGTAAAGATTTGTTGGAGAGTGATAATGTTGTGCAGCTCCTCTCCAGCCTGGGGAAGATACACTTCCTAATGAAGGGCTGCTTAATCGTGGTCTGCTCTTTGAATTAAATGAGGCTAAAGATGAGCTACCGGATTTAATTCTTAGGATAGCAGCATATGAAGTGGGGAGGCCAGGAACAGCTTCTGAATATTCTGAAAAAAAAGAAGTGAATTCTGAGTAGACATATAACCTACCATTTTTATCAAAAGTATATTTTAGTTATGTATTAAAAAAGTATGGGCAAAAATGAAGTGCTAAGAAAACTGAGATTTATTTTTATTCAGCATATTAAAAAAGGAAGAAAAAAAAAACAGCTTCAAGATTGTTGTCTGGAAATAGAGCATCAGAAACACCCTGAAATCCATGATGGGCTCAGATTCTACATGGAAATGGTGGCAGCAGCTTTAAGATAGAAAAGTTCACCTGCAGTTTCAATACAATGTAAAAATCATGTGCTTATTAAATTATTTACCTATGGCAACATGAGTTTTCAAAATTTTTAATTCTATTCCTATGACTCTCACTGATAGGCAGAAAAGTAGCTGTCAAGCCATCATCTTTCCTTCACATTGTTCCATTACTTAGTATGTGCAGTCCAAAAACAATCGTAGAAGCTAAACATACTCTTCATTTCATCACTACTCTGCAAATCAAATAAACTAGTTAAAAAGCCAAAGAATATGTTTATATACAAATATAGCTTTCCCACAAACATGCATATGCCAAAGTCACCTCCATTTTTGCCTCTGAAACTTCCTTTTTTTATTTTCTGCCCATATTTTACATTTTAGTGTCCACAAACAAGTAATATACCCCAATTTTCTGGTCCCTGAATAACACCAAATACAGCAGAAATATTATTAAGAAAATTATATTACTATCATAGATAAACATATAACCTATAAAACGTAGCAAGTGAGCAAGCAGAATTCCTGTTGAAATCGGTTGTCCTTAGCATGCAACAGCTGAAGAAGCAAAGTCTTCAGGGTATGAGAAGAACATTAAAAATACATTGATGTGTATGAGGAAGGGGAGTCAGTCTGCATATCAAAGAAATGCCTGTGAAGTAATTGATTTTTCTTGGGATAATGGAAGTATCTGGCAGAAAAAAGGTCATTGTTCTGTTATCACCGGTGATGATAAATATTTATAAATTGGACTTTCTTCCACATCTTGACATAACATGAAAAATGAAAAACTATGAATATCCTCTTCAAAAAAATTGAAATACACTGGATTGTAATAAAAACTCTTCAACGTATTAGGCCATCCACCTGCTGAAGAGCTTTTAGAATGATTTTCTAAGCATAACTTAAATTATTTAAATTTAAATTAAATTAATTTAATTTAATTATTTTATACTTTGAATGATATAAAATTAGAGGAATATGCATTTTATCTTACAAAGCTTGTGACAGAAAAATAGTATTTGGAAACAGTCATTTTCTTCTAGGCAAACTATATACGTACAAGTTATACACTTATGCAATATTTTAGTGAGTTATAAGTAAAGCTTTAGTAATCAGAGATGAAAAGCACAAGTTGGAAAAACTCTGCTTTTTTCGCAGTGGTCTCATAAACCATTTATTCCATAATGCACAGTATTCTGTTTTGTATCATCTTTCCTGGCTGAAAAAGAAAGAGAAAATAGAACTATATTATGCTAAAGGTTAAAAATTACAATGAACTATGGGAATACAGTTTATAGGACCTCTTCTTACACTATCATTGGAATAATAATGTGATTTCTGTACAACAAAATATTGTCTTTCAATTGTCTTTGAATATACTTCTCAGTAATTTTTAGCAAGACCTATAATATTTATGTATTTTAGTTCTTTCCCAGGGAATATTGAAGAATTCTTTAAATTTCATGACAAAATCTTCCCCTACTAAAATCAGTCACTTTCATTCTGATTTCTCTGAGAAATCAGAGCACCAACGTCACTGAGGTCTCTTGAAGAAATTTATACATTTTTGACTTATTATCTCACCAAATATTAATTTATCTTATGAACAAAAACATTTTTTGACTTTTAAAATAAAAATAATTTCAGATAAATGAGCTGTGGTAGAACCATCAAAGTTTAAATTTATCTCAGGAAGGGCTTAGTGCAGGATGGGCATCTTCCTCATGAGCAGAGATGATGTTCCCTGGGGAATATCAATATAAAGGAGAGGGAGCAGACTCTAGCATAGTCTACATCAGAGGGCAGAAGTGCTCAGTAGTGAACGTAGGAGTCCTGGCAGCAGAATACCTAATAAGTTGTACTAGAAGCTGGTATTGCAGTGCACTGTGGAGCAGCTTGGGTCCTCACAGGTCACAGTCTCTGATATCCCCAGGGGTGGTGATACTCTCCTGGAAACTTGGTAGAAAATCTAGGAATGGAGGGGCATTGGGTGCTCTCCTGTTTTTTTCACACGGAGTTGGGAAGCGGCCGGATTGTTGAACTGCAGGTCACCATGCAAAGTGCTCTTGCCTTGAAAAGATACCACATTTCTCTGCCCTATAAACGCACACATACTCTTTTGATTCTAACTAAAGAGGACAAATGATCTGTAATATACCTGATAAAGAAGCAGAAAGCAAATAGAAAGTTTTAAGTTGAAAAGTGTGGTTTCACAGAACTATTCCTGGATATGTTTTTATACAGAAGTAAAACATTACATATTTCGAATACAGGTACATATTCTGTTCTACAAGAACTGGAGCAGCAGTGACTGCTGATAGAGGAAATAAACACTCCTAGGAATTTTCTTTTTTAATAGAATAATGTGGACCTACCTGTGGTCCAAACTATACAGCACAGCATAATAAGCCTTAATAAGGTTTCCAAAAGAAACATGATTGCATTCACATCCATAATGAATGTGTAATGAATCTTGAGTATTTTTTGCAAGTACAGGCACTTTTCTATTTTTAGTATGATATTTTAGCTGTACACTCTTTCGCTTTATGGAAAAGTACATGGGTTTGGGAAAACTTGGTGCCAATACTGCATTCAGCAAACGATACTTAGTTTGTGTGGCTGAAATATTGTCAAACTCAGACTTCTAAATGTATGATATACAATATGTGTATCAGGAATAAAACTGTAAGGTCAGAAGACCTTTTAAACTGTGTAGTCCATTTGTTGACAGTAGAAAACAGTTTCACAGAGGATGTTTCTGAGTATTTTATCTATTCCAGCTTGAGAAGATTCAAATAATTATTCTTACATCATTTCACTGGGAAAACTATGGAACAGTATTCCTGGATGGGTATGCTATCCAAGCTACACAGATAAGAGCTAGGCTTAGTCTGAGAGCTGTATGTAGCTTCATTAGCAATGAAATGAAGATTAGTAATTAGAAATGTAATACCTGAGCTAATAATCCCGATTCCTAGCTTGAGGACAACATACCATTTAACGTAGCTTCCAGGTTCCTCTTGCCTCGTATTAAACCAATGTGGAAAGTGAGAAGAGCAGGTACACGACTGTTTGCAACTTTTGCAACTTTCTGTACAGATATACTATTTTATAACTCTTCCTCTTGTTTCCCGTACTAAAGTTTTCCAGCTCAGTGATGCGCACTGAGAATAAAATGCAGGCATGCCCCTGCTCCTCATACAAGTCTGCCATTCGTCACTTCTCCTTATTACATCTCTCATTCTCTGCCAGCTCCACCTGCACTCCATAGAAGTCCCTCAAATGATCTCGCTCACAGAGGAGGAACATCCTTCTACTGTGTTCTGCCAGATCTAGCACACAGCAAACGAAATAAGACAAATAAGCAGCCTTCCTCCCTGCCACCCACTGACACAAGACAAATGATAGATAGCACCTATAGATGCCATTATAAACAGATACATCCAAGAGTTATACCCTCCATCACACTTAATTCGTTTACCACTAGGCCATATTGTTGATTACCCATAAACAGGAGAGCAAAATAAATATTAATCCTCTAAGCAGCTGCAGCAGCCTGGGAGAGAGGTGGTGAGGCAGGACCAGCCTCCAGGGGGGGAAAGAAGACATCTGCAGAGGAATGGGGACTGAGAAGCTTCAGGAGCCAGAGCAACCTGGAAGGCTAAGCAGTGAGAGGGGTGGGAGAGAGGAGAAAATGCAACGGTAGCAAAACTCATGCCAGGCTGTCTAAGCTTTACCAACATATCATGTAGCTAGAATAAAAGTGAAAAGCACCCAGGTTGAAATCTACAGTGCTATGCAGTTTCACTTTCTACAGAAGTATGAATTAAACTGTAGCTTTTGATGTTGTCGTATCCCTCATTCTCAGGACAACTATAGCTCTCCTGTTTCCTTGCATGCATTCTACCAGAGTGCTAATATTTAAAAGAATACAGTGTTAGTGCAATGCAATAAGCTGTTCCAGTAAATAGGATTCAACAACCCTGAAACAGTTTTGACAACTTCTTTTTGCTGAAATAGTATGTGTAGGCAGCTCAGTGAAATGAACTCCTTCTGTGCTGCCTCATCAAGTCAAGAAGTGGGAATTTTTTTCTCACTTTAAAAGAAAAAAACATTTTAAAAATCTGTGTTATCTAGTAGGATAGGGAACACTTGTTCTGCAGTGGTAAATACAGCATTTAAAGGAACGAAAGAATCAACATGATCTCTTATGGCATGAATGTAAGGTACTGAGGGTGGAAAGAGAGGGAAAGGACACAAAAAGTCACTCTACATGGTGAAAAGGTCCTGCAGTAATGGCAGAACTACGTAAGCCAGTTTCTGACCTTTCGTGGTATAATTGTTTGGCTGGGATTAATGATTACCACAAAGTTTCACCCTGACTCTGACTGCTTTGTCATGCTCATGGGGATGCTGCATCTGAGTAAAGCCTCTCTTGTAAAACATAGCGGGAAATGGTTAATAAATTATACATAAGCAAATATTTCTTATTGTGTTTACTGAAAGCCTGTAGCCTGTGATCATTAGTGACAACTAGAGCAGAAACCAGGCTTACCTGAAAACAAACCCACTTCCTAATCCGATCATTTGCCTCTAGAGATTTAGATTTCTAAACTGTCTAGCTGCAGTGGCTTAATTAGAATATATTTTCGTTGGAGTACTATTTACAATAAAATTATTCCTTTAATTCAGTTTGGATTAGACTTCTGAGATTTGGGAGAATAAATTTCTTTTCCATTATTTAAGTACGTAGTTTAAACTGCTAGAGCAGAGATGCTATTCTCTAATGTTGTTTCTAGCTTTACCACAGTCTTCCCTTAAAATCCCTCAGAAACTCCATCAAAGACCTGTGGGTACCTCTCAAAACACTGGTGCACCTGAGCTTCACAAAGAAACTGTATTTTCCCTAACCTCATTCTTAGAATAGATTTAATATTTAGGATGAAAGATCCAGACGTTAGTCAGGTGTAGGCAGACACAGGTAAGGGAGAGCTGAGCCCAAATGGCAAAGATATAAACAACTGGAAACCAGACGCAATAAAATCAGCAGCTTTGATTAGACTTCATAGTCATTTGGACTAAGCGGACTAGAACTGCCAGCCCTATGGCTATTTTAACTACAGTATGACAATTTTAAGATAAACTATATCTTTTCCTCACAATGTACATTTTCTTAAATGTGATTTTCAACCGCAAATTATGATTGGAATTAGTATTTCGGTAACTTTTTAATGAGTCTATGTCAACTGATTAAATTATTCATACAGCTTTTATTATTTCCAGCACAAGCTGCTCTCGATCTAAGGAAAAACAGCACCACAGGTAACAGAAACGTCTTCTATTGATTTCAGGTTCTTTTTTTAGAAGTGAAAATATGAATTTCTAGATTATTTAAAAGAAGTTTACTCTCAAACATTTAATAGCTATTTTCAGCTGTGTCAGGGTAAATTCAGTTTAATTTAATGTGTGCTATGGGGAAACTAAGCTGACTCTGAGAGGAAGAGGATCTTTTTCCCCAGGATAACAAATGGTTCTACATGTTCCTTACATACAGTTTATCTGTTCAAATATAAAATATGAGCACTGTCCTACTATATTTTGACATGTTGGTGCTATTTCAACATAGCTTTATTAATGGTACACTGTAATTTGACCAAAATACGTTCTTTCCTCTAATATAGGAAGATGACAAGACAAATTAGCTGAATTCATCACCTAAAACTTCTTTTGAAAACTCTCATTGTTGTGTTTGAAATCTAAGCACAATCCACTTTTGAGTAACAGCTTCTGTCTCTTGGGGTGATGTTTCCCTTTCTTTCATTCCTTTTTTTTATGTATTTATTTTTTAAGTGACTCTTGGTCAGTCGCTAACTCATTGACATTTCTCAACTATCTAATTAAAATGTAGTATATCTTATAATACTTGCAAATGTGACCTTCATTTGTATATTTTTGCTAGCTAGTATGTTTAATCAAATGTCACTAAGAACGCTAACACAGTTTTTTTTCATTGTAACTTTTAATTACATTATTCCAGTGGAAGCGGTCATTCTTCTAAGCTTACAAAAATAAGTCCCTTCATTCTGCAAACTGGTAGTACTGTTTCTCAATTTTATAGAAAGTAATATACTTTCAATTTTGTACTGTGTATGCACACAGGTTTCTTTTTAAACTACTTGATGACATATAACTTGGCAATACCCAGAGGGAGATATACAAGAATATTAAGAAACTCAGCTGATAAGATGTTCATTCAGGGCAGTATCTGCATGGAATATATCCTTATGAAAGTTAAGAGTACTCCTGAAACACATCAAAATGTCAATTAAATTATGTTTTCCTGACCAACTGAGATTAACTGTAACTAAAAAAAAGAAAAAGAAAAAGAAAAAAGTGGAGCTCAGTAGATTTTCTCATGAATTTTTTAATGTATCTGGTTCTCCTTTGCACACTTTCCACTTTGTGTGGCTTATTTTCCTTGTCAGAAATTTAATTTTAAAGGTGCTATTATATCCTAGTTAAGAGTCAAAACACAAGGAAATACAGCCAAACATCAAAAACAAACTAAAACCAACAAGAAGACTGACACCTTTACTAGGAACCTCATTTTAAACATTTAAAATCTGGATATCTACACTGGAGCTACGCAGGCTGGGTTCACTTTGTAGTCATTGAAGAGAAAGAGGAACTTCTGGCATGTGATGTGATGGACATGCCCAGTGAACGGCTACTTCTTGCTACAAAGTTTAAAAGGATAATAAGATGAGTAGCCGATATATAAACCTTTTAACTTGTTCAAATTAATCTTAGTCCTTTCATCATAAATAGATCAAGCTCTTTTGTGCCTTTTTCCTTCAAAATAGCGTCCTTCTGTGATAGAGTGATGATCTCTTGATCTTGAATGGGTTTTCCAAAGAGGCAGTGGGGGATAATTTAGAAGCTGGAAGTTCTCAGAGAAAATATGCTGGCAGTCTTGATCAACATTTCTCACCACAGATATGAAAATATGGGAAAGGGAAAGAGGATCTCTTGGCAAAATCTTTTTCTTGGGTAAAAAACTGATGCTAGGACTTTGTCCAGAAGAGTAAGTATTTAAAGAGTAAATAGTCCAGTGTTCAAGGAATATACAAATAACTTGATTTGAAAATCCCAAGTGGTGCCTCATGTTACAGCACTTCAGTTTTCTCTCAGAAAACTGGTCATATAAGGCAGCATATCTGAGGAGGAAGAATACCATAAACAGATCTGAAAAAAAAAATTGGGGGTACATTTTGTTTTGCTTTAAAGTAACAAATGGAAACTGTTTTGAACATTGAAAGCATTGACTGAAAGATAGTAAAGAATATTTCCAGGGGCTATTAGCAAATGAATCAGCATCTTTGGAACATGACACTGTTAGAGCTAATTTAAATGTCATCAATTTTTATGAGTAATTTTTTTGAATAATTGAATTGTAGAGTTAGTCACTGTTTCCCTTCCTACGGAAGAAAACAATCTGTTTCCCATCTTGCTTCCACTTCATACTTACTATGCAGTAAACAGATGATTCAATATATACCCAATTATTCTCACTTTGCATCCAATATATAACATCCACTATTTAAAACAGAATACTTTCAGCTACAGAATGTTTACAATTACAGTTATGATAACAAAAGTATTAATGTAATCTAATTATAGGAGATTGTTTGTCCAAAGTGAAGTACTTCAAGCTGAGAAAAGTTCTTTGAGATTATTTTGTGTCATATTTTATGTTAAAACACTTAATATTTTCTCTATCAAAACATGCTAATATCATATACAGATTACAACTAGGTGGTATGCTTCTGACTTAGTGTAGACTGAAATGCACTGATTATATTCAGTAAGTGCTTTTTACAGCTTTTTCAAGTTACTTGAAGTCAAGTCATGAAACGCATTTTTCAGGTGTAAAAAAAAAATCTAACTATTTTTTGAATATTTCTTCTTATAAGTTTATTGCAGGAAAAATTAACTCCAAATAATATCAGCAAAAATTTATAATTCAGTCCAGCAAACTATTTATTACTTACATTTTGTGCACTCTTATTTTTAACATAATAGATATGGCTTACTCATTGCTGATGTATGGTATCTTTCTGCCAGTTTTTGTACTGAAAAGCAGTTTCAGGCCAGTTTTACCTGAAAAATAGCACTAACAGAGGACAGTGTAGACAGATGAGGACATCACTATTCCCACGCCACCTAAGAAACTGGATAAACAAATTTGCCTGAAAAATTAAGATATTATCTTTCTTTAAATGTTATGAGAAAAATATATTGATTATATCATTAGAAAAATACCTTCCAAAATAGGCCTTATTCAAACATCAAAAAAATGATACACACAAATAACATTAATATGTTATCTCACTACTGACTTCCATAACGATGAACTCTAAAAAATGATGGCCTCACATGACCCTACATTTTAACTTTCATATAACATGCCATATGGCTCCAAGGAAAATAACCAAGAAAAACTAATCATACAGTTATTAACTTCAGTTTGAACATCTGTTTTATTACACATTAGGTGCCACTGTTGCTTGTTATTTTTCCAGCAACATTCAAAAGGTGGAATGAAACAGAATTGCTCCATGTCAGCGTTGATCCTTTCTTGTTATAAATGGAGACAGACGAGAAAAAGAAAAAAGAAAATTATGTTGAAACTGGTTAGCATTGCATCTAACACTTCTCAAACCTCCTTAGCTCTTGCAATCTGAATCTGCAAAGAGCCAGTTTACTATTTCAACATTTTTCTTCAAGTATCTTATATTGCACTCAAAACTAAGATAACATTTTGATGTTTTTTTCCCCTCCTTCACTAAGGAACATCTCCCGTTACTATTTTTGTTTGAGAGTGGTGTACTGGAGGAAATGCAGTGTTTTATTTCTTTTAGTTTTCTCTAATATGTCCTTATTTGTCTGCAGTCAGTTAGATTTTAGCTGGGTCCATCATTTTACACCTTCCTATCCTAACTTCAGTGGAGCTACTATGATAATTTGGAGGGAGTAAGAAATTGCCATAGCTAACGTGGATGGACAGGTGGATGGAAGAAGTCTCAGTTTCATTCATGTGAAAAACCAGTTATAATCTCGTCTGTGGCTGGTTCTTTTCTGAATAATAAGCCATGAAGAAAACTAACTTTCATGGTATTGAAGAATCATACATATGTCTTACCAAAAGTCTGGGTACTGATAAACACTAGTTAAAGTGTGAATGGTTCACATGATTTGAATAAAACTACAGTATTATTTGACATAATACAGTCACAGAATTACTTTACTCAAGTTGTGAGGAGAACTTTGAGGGACAGAATCAATGTTTTCATTTTACTGTTGTAGTACTTTTTAGTACTCTCGTTAGTAATTTCATTTCTGCTTTTTCTTCTCTAGACAGAAAAATAAATAGAAAATATAATTAAAAAATGCAATGTATTAGAGGAAGATATTAAACTCCTCTAAATACTAAGCACTCAAACTTTTCCTGAAAAATAAACAGGTTCTTCTGCATATCTTGTGATCTTTGGCCTGAAAAGGGATGCTACTTACTAGGTGTCATTTCTGGGCATATATAAAGAAGGCCCCCCAGACTCCTGACTGGTTTTCTTTTGTCAATTTTTAAATATACTTCATAGTTCTACTTCTTCAGGTACTTGTCATACAATATTTTTCATCTCAAAGGTGACATGTATTCTGTAACAAGAAAGCATGAAGCATTACTAATGTAAGATCCATAGTTTGGCCCATCCTGCGTGCTTATAATTGAAATCTTAACTTATTTTCCCTTTGGCTGATGAATATCATAGTGAGCTGTCAATTTTGAATGTGAAGAGAGAATCAAGTACCAAAGGCCAACTATTTCAACACAAGTCAATTAAAATAATTAGATGGATATAAATCATTATTTCTAACCCTTCCTTCCTACAGCAATATGCGTATCATTGTTAAGTGGACAGCAACAGATCAATCCACAGCACAGGAGAAATTTTCCATTGACATTGTTTATATGAAATGCTTAATTAAATTATTAATAACACCATGAAGATGTGAAGCAGTCAAAATCTTAATAGTCCGTGTACATAAGATACTATCTGCTGATTTTCTTGGAAATGGAAATACGTTTACATTTGCAAAACTATAATTTTTTTAAATGCTCATACTGCTGCTTGGTCAGAAGAACATAACTGAGGATGTTACTTTTTGGAGTGGTTTTGAAACGCACATCGTGAGCTAACTCAAAAATACTAGGGTGTCTCTTGCTGCTAGAACACAAGCTCTGACGACTGCCTTAAAATTCTCGGGTGCTGTTTTCAAAAACCACATTTGCCCTTCAAACATGGAATTAGCTTCCAATTAGCATCTTTATTGCCACCTTATCATTTTCCCTCAGAGCCCTCCTGAAAAAACTTTCTTCTTCTGTGATGCCTACGCAATGAGGCCAGCTAGACTGCTGCTGTGAGCATTGTTATTGCTTGGTATTTTCTCCTACGTTTATCCCACTTCTTCTTTGCTCTGTTTTATGCATACACTTGCTAGGGAGAATTATGTCTTTTTGTTTGCCTTTTTACCTATCAGTTTTCCAGGTCCTCTCCCCCACCCCTGGATGTGGGGTCCAAGCTGCCCAACAGGAGACCTGGCTGGGGGAAGGGAGGTGAAGAGGGACCTCCAGGCGGCAGCCTTTGGCCCTGGAGACCAGGTAGGTAGGAGGGGAGGCAGCACCCAAGTCTAGCCTGCCCACTCCTGGTTCATCTCTCATAAACCAAACCACAGCTAACCCTGTAATCTTTACCATCAAAATACAGATGTGCTAAAAAACATTTAAAACATTGCTAAACATGCATGTGAGCAAAAACTGTGCTCTTTTTAAAAGAGAAGAGGATACTGTTTCAGGTTCACATCACCAGGCATCACTTTCAACAAGGCACAGGCACACTTTGTTATTTAAATAGCTCCTCTTTCTTCAAATTTATGTGAATTAAAGAAAATGAAATTTAAGAGGAATAGGCCACTTATTTAAGAAAACTTATGGAAAAAATTGTAAAAGATTTTACTTTTCTTTATACATCATAACAGGTGTAAAGGTCTTTCATCTTTGGCTGAACGCATTTGGAACATTTTTCAACAAAAGATACAAGTACCGCGAGCAATGAAGTTGTTAAGAGGCTTCTTGAAGGAATGGAAGGCAGGTAAAAGAGAGGAGAGAGATCGCTCCCGAGAAGAGATCATATGTTAATAAGTTTGCAAAACTGGAATTTAACAGGTTTATGTAATCTACAAATTAAGATTAGTTTGGAGAGGTAACAGCTGTACGCCTAGTTTAAGGAATTTTGCAGAATTTCTTTTCATTATGAAAGAATGTCCACATTTTGAAAGCTGTACAAGTAAATGACAGCTAGATTAACTGTTAGCTGCTTAATTAAAATAACAAAACAATACACAAAATGTTTCTCAGTGGACTTTTTCTTTTTGAGAAGGATCAATTTTACTCTGATGTAGAAAGTTGTAGGTAAACTTTTGATTACTGCATAATCATTTGTGATTCATGGCTAATGTAAAGCTTTCATTAAATTGCACAATGAATTAAAAGTTACATAGGATGATGAACATTTTTTGTTATTCCTGTAATACAAGTTCTTATAAATTATCCTAGTTATGTGTGTTCATTGTGCAGTGAAAGTAGGCAGTCTTTCATTCCCTTTAAAATATCTATATCCCGGTTTAAAGCATGTTTTTATTTTCTAGGCAGCTAATGTTATTTTCTAGGCAGCTAATGTACTCTTCCCTACCCTTGGGCCCTTCTCTAGTTCTCTGTGGTTTGCTCTAGTATTTGGTAAATATTTTACAGGGCACTCTCCACCTCCACTTGCTTCTTTGAGACCTTTCTGTGGCTTAGCATTCCCCTAAGAATCCTATAAATTAATCACTGGATGTATTGTCAGTGCCCTGAATAGCTGTAAACAGTAATTGCTAAGAATTAAACAAACCTTACATACAGAGACTGAAATTCATTCTAGTGATCTGTATAAATACACTGGCAAAACATGTCTTAAGTATTTTGGAGTACTTAAAGTGGCATATTGGTTGAGGACTGCTTCTCTATACAGACTGTTAAGAGGGTATGGGATTTTGCTTTGCTTCCGAAGTGTTTTCAAAAATCATAAAATTGAAATAAAAAAAAAAAAGGCCTTGTTATTTTGGACTTTATTTCACTAGCTTTCTGCATGGAAGCAGCAGTTCCATGAAAAGCTGAAGCTTGTTTCTTATCTTCTTTGCCTGAAAACCTGAACTGAGGCTAACTGAGATGTACCAACAGAGCTGAGTACACAAATCTCCCAAAGCATTCAAAATTCTTTTTTTTTTTTTTGCAGTTTTTGTAGTGAAACAAGTCAGGCTACACTGTTCAGGGATATGTACCTGTGCGGAGCACCTGGTTAATCCATAACACAAACTCATATACACGCTATTTCCCTAAGCTGGAAACTATTTCCCTAAGTTTGTTTTGGTAAAACGCTAACGTCTTCCATGGTCTCTTCAGGTAATTCTTAATTCTTCTCCTTTGTGTTCATATTGGTTGTTTCTAACCAGAGGCTCTGGTGCCTCCTTGTGCACATTTCCTATTTTAAACTTTATTCATTTGTTTATTTATTTATTCATGTTTATGGTGGAGAGCCCACACTTGTAATGAAACAAGTGAAATTGAAAGGAAGGTCATCAAAAGGATGTGGCCATCAAGAGAGACCAGCAGCTGCTTGAAGGACACAGACTTGGGCTGTTCACACAGTTCTTTAGAATGCAGAGAACTGTGGCTGCACCGTCCCCAACAAAATGCAAATTATTTAAAGATAATAATAGGACTACTAACAAAATTCATGAACACAAGTGCTTTGTCAGCCAGTTAAAGCAGAAAGTGCTATTTAAAAGGGAGCTACCTAGTGGTTTGCTAAATTTTAGAAATAGGATGATTTTAATTTTCAAGTTCAGCAATAGATTCCGTGGATTCTAGGTAAAAAATCAAATGAGAAAAACTTCTCTCACCTGGAGCCTATGGAAATATCCTTTGGAAATATTACCTTTATTCTCAGTGAAAGTCAATGGCTTTTAAGTGCCTCAATTACTTTTAGAAGTTGGACTTAGATCAACCTGAGGCTATTTATAGTCATTTTACCTTTTCAATAACCTTCAGAAAACTGAAGGATCCATTTTATAGGTGTCAAAAATGCTAACTGGCTATTATTAGTAGTATTTAAAACACATAGTAGGGCAGTATGAAGAGGTAGCCTCTTTAGACACACTGGAAAAGGTATTATATAGATTCAGGGTAAATAAGCACACCAGTTAACAGACTAGAAGGCAAAAACAATAAGTAACACAAAAAGTTAGCAGACTATAGCTGCTTTACATACTTTACAGTCAACTAAAAGATCTCAGCATTACACATAGACCTCATAATTTTATCTTCTGAGGTATTTGAAGGAGGATGGAGGTCTGAAGTCTCAGATGGAGACTCACAATCAAAATGATTCAATCAGTTTCCCATGAATGCCACAATATAGTTCAACAAAGTGGCCCTCTTAAATCATTTCATCCAGTAGCTGGCAGCAACATGCCTTTGAGTAAACTAGTCAAAGATTTATTACAAACTCAAAGAAATTATTCTGAGTACATTGCCAAGTCTTTTCATAATGCAATAGGGAAGAAGAGGATCTATTAGGAATTAACAAGAAGAAATACATGATGTGATAATTATCAAGCTAGAACCAAAGCACGTTTTCTTATTACTAACTGCAACAACAAATCTAAAAGAGAAAATTATACCAGCAAGCAACATTATTATAAATTTGCATACATGATTCTAATAAAACGTATAAATGCATTAGAGCCATCTATGTGGGAAACAAATCATCTGTAAGCATTGGCACTGTAACAGATGTAATGGGATTACTGTTGGAACCAGCAGTGAAACACCATGATAGACAAAACTTAGTCCCCATATGTACATCAAGTGAATAAGCAATAAAAATGTAAAATACAGCTGAGAAAATACAGCACAGTTGATTTTAGAAGTCACCACAAAGGATTTTTTTCTGAGGCAACTGGAAACGTCTATTACATTTCTAAGTAGCATCAGTTTGCTATGCACTTAGAGGAGTACAGATGGGCAACAATAAGAAAAGGATTATCTGATCTTGAACTGTTTTGAGTTTATTGCTGATTTCCTTTTTAAAATCTAGTTGTCCCTTTATAGGTATGTAATATAGCAGGAATTTTTAAGTAAAGAAGATTTTGAGATCAGTCAAGGCTGTTTAAAATGTGAGTAAGTCCCTTTCCAGGAGAATTTATAATAGTTTTCTCTGTTAAAATGTAATTTTGTACTGTCATGTAAGTAAATTTTTAAGTATGAGTAGCACAGACTAGAAAGATTTATTCTAAGTCATCTAGTTGGTATACAGAACTTTACAGTAAACACATTTAGTGCGACTGTTTTGAAGCGTGAGGCTTTAGCTTTCATTTCCAAAACCTTTCTATAAAGAAAAGATGTTGAATTAATAAGCCTTGTCATTTGAAGGGAATTTGCGTTACGTCTGTTTTAAGTTCCCATCCATGGCTTTGCATGACGACAATGAATGTCAGTCACGATAACAGAGAAAATACCTTTACTTACCTGAAACTTCTCTTACTTTGAAAGTATAATAATGTCCATAGAACTGTCATTCTATGATGTTTCAGCCAGAGTGTAGCATGGGGTCAGAACAAGAGGTGTGGCCTTTTGGGGGAGTCCTCCGTGGCTTCCAGAGCCAAATTATTTCTACATTATAAATAATGTAAAATAGCTTGAGGGGAAAATGCAACAATGTCTACTAATGAAGCATATGGGAAAATCTACTTTATAACAACATACCAAAATCCTTTGTATGCCAGAGCCCATCTCTATTTGTCTCCAAAGAAGACTAGATTTAGGGATCTCATTAGTCAATAAAGTCTATTTCATGTAATTTTATTCTATTCATTTTCACACTGGGGTCCACAGACTGTCATATTGGAGTCTCTACATTACTGTACACACAGCAACCTGACACTTTTGCCTCCTAATTTTAGCAGCAAAACCCTGTGTTTCTACTGCACACTTCTTGTGTGCATGGTGACGGTTATGCAGTTAATTCTTGAAGGCCTATGGAGACTTCCCAGGAGACTTTCAAAACATTCATTTCATGCTTGCCTGAAGGACTTTTTATGTTTTTGACAGTTACTGTTTTAATATTTGATGCTTAAACCCTAATTTGAGCTGTTGGACCTCCTCTCCTACAGAAAAAGACCTGACTTTGTGGCTATGTCTATGTAAAAGCACATCTGGAGTGATTAGTGTACACTTTTGGCCTGGTCTCTTTTGCAGCAGTCTCACATCTCTTCCATATATTGATATATGGAAGTAGAGCCAAACCTTGAGGATTGTCTCCCTAGTAGCCTTCCATGAGGATGAACAAGAGAAAACATTACGATTTTATTACTGATATATTTACTTGGTGAAGTTTTACTTGCATAATCGTCCTCCAGAGGAGTGAACTTGGGCTGAAAAATAGCTCTAAAAATATTATAGAGCATGCAGACATCTCATTGTTCTCAAGGCCAAACTATTTTTTGTCTCTCCTCTTCCAGCTAGCATCAACAGACTCTCAAAGGAGGAAGAGGCTTCTCAAAAGCTCTCATTCTTGTTTCTGTATGGGATCCACGTGGATCAGATGTTTCTATGCTGCTGCTTTTAGCTCTCAATATGGAATACAAGTTGAGTTTCTGAAAGTTATAACAAATGACAGCAGGGAAAGGCTATTTCTTTTTAAAGCCTTGTGACAGGAACTGATGCTGGATTTCTCTATCCTCCATTCTTTGTCTTCTCTCAGTGAGCTTCATAAAATAGCTTGGTGAGGCAGAACTTGGCAGTCAGAAACACATCTGGTGTTGCGGGCAGCAGAACTGAGGAGGCCCATCCATTTCATGTGCTATTTAATGAGATTTACATTCACCCAACTTTTGCATTCTCCATCACTTCTTCAAAGGAAAAAAAAAAAAAAAAAAGCAAAGTCTCTCTAAAATTGGAAGTTGTTCCTGGCTCTTCCTGAGCTTTACAATCTGAAAATTCAACTTACTAAAACGGGAGAGGCTTTATTTTATAGGTGCTCATTATTAGCCACTGGAACTAAGTTTGAAGGAAAATCCTCTGCAGAAAGTGTGGAATTTTAAAACTGCAATATTACTTTTTTCTCCTACTCCCACATCAAACCCCCATAGGTGATTGGCACTGAACAACTTTTGCACTAGGAAAAGGAAAGAGAATAAGTAAACACAGGAGAGGATCTGTCAAATTCCAGGTTATGGAAGATATATAGATTTAAGAAGAAAATGAGAGAGAGTCAGTTATGTCTCTTCCCCCCGATCTTCATGATTATTTTATTCTTGGCAATAGGGTAGAGCAGATGAGAACATTCCAGGTGCATAGAGAAACTGAAAGTCTGTTGCAGTGAAACTGGAAGGTTCAAAAAATTACAGTAAATCACTGGTAGTAAAAATAACCATAAAAATCCATCTAGTTCCATTTGTAATTTTGTTATCAATGGCAACAAGAGAAACAGCACAATACACAGTCAGCAGTATAGTATTCCTGAAGCTAGTAAAGGATAATATAGACAAAATTGAAGCGGCCAGACCAAAAATAAAAGTGAGACGAAGATTTCTGAAATGGATCAAAACTCCGTGCCAGAGAGCACCTGGCAAAAACACTCGTTTTTTGTAGAATCAGAACCTCACGTTATGTTATTGATGAGTGCTCACTAACATAGCAAAAATAAATATCAGCTGCTCCTAGCACTTTCACCTCTAAGGACAGATGATGGTTCAGACTAGAAAAATAGCACCAACTCTCTTGTGCTCATTTAAAACTTTGCTTGACCTTTGAGTGAAAACTTCGTTCTAGCAGAGTTTGCAAAATTTTGAAATCTGAATAACCTGTCACTGCTGGTGACAATTCTGAAATTTACCTGTGGGCTGTGTAAATGTTCACAGGTCTCAAAACAGGAACTTTGGAACACAAATAATTCTCTATCTGTTTGGAAGGCAACATCAATTCTTTAGTACAGTGATTGCAGAGGAAAATAAAGGCCTCTTATGCACTCTGCTCTGTTTGCGGCAGGTTTTTCTAACACTTTCTTAGGAGGATTCTTTCCAAAGATTTGTGCACAAGGTTATTTACACAGCCTTACTGAGATAGCTGTGATTACAGCCACCATGGTTACTGCATTGACTGAAAACAGAAATGACTGCAGTGGACTTGTGCTATCTCTGTGAACTCAGTTCTACAGAACCTACAGGATAAAACTCCGCTCTTCTTTTCACTTCTTTTGCCCAGGTTAACCCCTTCCTCCACACCTAACCACAAAGAGAAGAAAAAAAGTATATAGTCATAAAAGATGTAAGGATCTCTGATTAGCCGGGCAGATCCAAAAGAAGAATCATGCATAACAATGTTGACTTTCTCAGTCAGTTCCAATAGAACCAGTAGTCAATGCTAATTTTGCATTTTGGCATATGGTCTTCTATCTTGTAGAGACCACACTGATGGCACACAAAACCTGAAGCCCCTCTCCTGAATGGCATGCAGGAAGTCTACAGAAAATCATCCCATTTTTAGTAGAAGTTACCTGAAGGCATCATTAACTCTCTGAAGTAACAATCTTTTGAGTTCATTAGTACTAGTTTGCTCTTACAGCTTGGAATGGGTATGTGAAGAGCAGAAAGCTTTAAAGGATAGTGTAACTAAAAAGCCTTCCAGTGCTCATAACCATTTTTTTTAGTTTCATTTTTCTGGGCCTTTTTACATGGAAAAGTAGAGAGTTCTTTTTTTTTTTAATGTTTAAATGAAATCTGAGATTATCTTTTACAGTCATGCTGCAGATCTTCATTTCTGTAGGTAGTAACCTAAATTTTCTTATGCTTTTTTTTTTTTACGTTTTTCAGCAGTAACAGGGTTCTTGAAGAGCAACAGCCCTGTAAATCTCACAATTTTTCACTTCCTCTGCACTGTTCCTGCAAATCAGGTTTTGGATGCTAGGGAGGGAATGTTAAAAACTTGCCGTGACAATGAAGATTCAAGCTTGAAAAGATAAAATAAAAAAAAAAAATAGTTTGAAGAAAATAAATCTTAAAACTTTCAGGGTATGAGTTGTAGCAGGTAGAGCTGTCATCGTGTGAGTAGCTGTTCATAAAACATTGATGTCAACTTGCTATGTACAAAATGTTTCTATGAAAGGATATTCTAGATTCCATCTTCAAGAAAAAAATTATTTTTGTATCAAATTACTTAACTTTCCCCTAAAAGCTAGCTTGTTATTCTTATTTTTTGTTTTGTTTCTTAAAATATTTTTGTATCAGGAATTATCTACTTATCAAAGTGAAAAAAATGTAAGAATATATATATTTGGACAAATATTTTCCTGGGACAACTTCTTAAATATTGATATAATCAGAGAGAAAAAATCATCCTAAAATACCTTCAAGTTTAGCTATATATGGTTTTCATATAAGATATGGGAGGTCTATATGCATGCCCCTGTTCTTTTCAATTCTCAGATAAATATTTACTAAACATAAAAGAAAGACTGATTTTAGAAATCAGCAGTGAGAGCATTCCCTTTAGCCGTAAAATAACCCGGATCGAGGCCCTGCTCCGATTTATATTTCGTTACTGAGACAGGTGGAAAAGCTAACTGAAAGAGGAAGAATGCCAAGAGTTCACTAGCAAACTGCCCTGATGTTCAGAGAACTCATCAGCAACTGGTTAGACAAAGGATCAAACTCTGGAAAAGCATGAACTGAATCTGAGTTACACATCCTAAATGTGCACTTTAACCACTAACTTACTGAATATTATCAGGGTGGATGGATTTCTCACTTGTTTTTGTTTTTGTTCTTGTACTGATTTTCATAAAAACGGTCAGGCAGGAATGTCCTTATTCTGAAATGTCTAAGAAATTCTGAATTCTATTCATTCTAAAGCAAATACCTCTAAAGTTATATATTCCACTCTATTTAGGGATCTAATTTAGGATTACATTAATCATATCTCAAATGACCAACCTAGATGCTAAAACAAAAATCCTGTGGCACAGCAGGGTATCGAACCCATATCCACTGACGAACGAACCTAGCGTTTACCAAAAGTATAATACCTTCCTTTTGGAGAAGAGACTTCCGCCTTGTGGGATGGATGTGTTCTCTCAGTCCTGACAAGCAGGAACCTCTGAACTCCTTAAAGCCGCCTGACTACAGGATTTGCTTCCTGCCTGCAGCCCATCTAATAGGCTGCCAAGTTAAGCCACCAGTCTGGAGGGCTGATTCGTGACAGCGAGTTTCTGACCGTGGTGGACTGAGAAGGCTCTCCTCAGAGCAAAAAGGAGTTTCCACCCAAGGCAACCACCAAGGACCAGAAATTTTTTCAGCCATAAGGATGAGGTGAAGGCATTTGAAATATGCTGTCTTGAAGGAATAGTTTGAAAAATCCAATTGGATGTTAAAGACACTTTATTTAAGCAGCAGAGACAAATGAAAATACGATGTAAATAAACAGATCTTGGTCTCAGATGAACAATACTACTGACTAATCATGTATATCAGAATTCTGATTATATACGCATATATGAATACGTATACATGTTTGTCATTTTTTTCACTTCACAGTTGCACTTGAGTCTTCAACCGTTTTGAATGGGTTTTACAGCAGCAATACTTAAGATTGACTTTTAAAAATAAATACATAAGTAAAATAGATAAAATATTTGTATATTTTTTATTACCAGATTTTTATACCTCTTGAGGAAAAAAAAAAAAGAACTGATATTCTTCTCACAGCTTACAAAATCAGAACCAAAGGCACCTGATGACTCATTCACTTCCACAGTATAAAGGCAAGCAAATAGCACTGGAGTTATTACAGGCTATTATAACTGTCATGAGTGGAGAAACTACACAGAAAAATTTTCTGAGAGATTTATTGCATAGCAGTCCTATTTCACCAATGCAATTATTGGAGCTTGATCTCACACACAGAATTAATAGAAACTACTTTGCTTTTCTTGGATACAAAATAGTTTGAGTTTTTAATGTGTCTGTTAAGTCTGTCATTTGTGTGATAAGATATTAGACGCCATGACACTTTTGAAACAATTAAACGCTTACATCTTTTCCAAATGGATTTTGCTTCAATATGACAGAAACTGACCTTTCACTAGCAAGCCGTAATCCCAATGTGCAGACTGAAAATAGGCTCTATAATTATAAGGCCAAGTTATAGAGTGTCTTCTGATGCAAAATCCCTCTTAAAGTCAATGAAATGGAGCCTAGCTGCCCCTGAGCAAGTCAGGGTGGGTCTGCACGTTCTGCAAAGGAAGAGCAGCCTTCACTCAGCTTAGCTCCTCAAAATCTTGTGGCATTTTTGTGTCTGTTGCAGGGATCTCCCAGCCCCACAGTCCTTTTCTTAGACTTAGGCAAGATATTGGAAAATGGTATAAAATTCTGTGTCCCTAAGGAACCTCACACACTGAGATGGTCTTTCTAACATCAGGTGAGTCAGTTTTACAGTAAATTTCTGTTCTTAACTCTAACTAGACACTCCAGAGCTGGTCTAGAATAGCATTTAGAAATACACTTAATTTTAAAGAAACATTCATATTTAAAGTTAAAGTCAATATAAAAGAATTCCTTGGACCAAGGCCAGAATGCTCAATATTTTATGGGTACAAATCATAAGGTATATAATATACAATACATTTACATAATAAATGCATCATGAGCTGAATTTTCTAATGATGTCAATGGACGGTGATCCAATGAAATCAAAAGCTTTTATTTACACTGAGGGAAAATGTGTTTGCTCTAGTTTTTCAGGATTTCAGTTATTTCATTTAGTAAACTTCATCTCTATTTTAGCAGTACTGGAATTAGTAATTTACATTAAAAAAAATCTACAATCCAATCTTAGCTCCAGTCTAGACCATACTCTCCAGTTTGCCAATATAGACACTTAAGGAGGAAAATTTACTGAAATGCCAAATAAAAACTTTACAGATTATTTTTTCCTCTCTCGTAGAAGATCAGTCGAACATAACATCTTGGAAAGATTGATGTCTATTTACAAAAAGTAGACAGTAAGGAAAATAAATGAAAGTGTGAACAGAAAATGAGTTGACCATTCAGACTCCAGTGGTTTAGTTGTAAATACATTCTTATTTGGGTATCACAGTAAAAACTACAATACTAATACCCACAGACAGAAAACAGATCACAGATCTAGAATGATGAAGAAAGTAGACCTTCTGGAAGTATGGTAGCTCTGTGTACAAGAACGTGTCTTTAAAACGTAATTACTTTCTTCTTCTGATAAGTTTTACATTACAAGTGTTGCGTTTGCAACTGTCAGGTTGCTGAAGAGCACTAACATACTGCCTGCTAATGGGTGCCTTGTGAAAGATATTTGTGACTGATTCCATCTTCCCCATTTTGGTACTAATAACTAGGATTATGGTTGGAAATTAGACTTTTAAAGGTCTGTAGAACACAGCACACTGGCGCTATTTATGCTTTTGCAAGCTCCCTTCATAAATAATCAAAATATTTTTTAGGATAGTGCACATTTTATAAAAAGGCAGGGGAAATCTTAATCACTGCATGGTCTAACTTTCTACATCACTTCCATCAAAGATCTTAATTGAACATGCCTACTTGGGCTAGCTGAACCTCATATAAATGAAATCCAAGACATATTCAAAAGTTTTCATTGTTTTCATCTCACTACTCAATCTTTAAATAGTTCTCTAGCTTCCAACAGGTAATGCTCATTATGAAAATATCTAGTAAATTAAAGTAGCCATCTGCTATTGGAAAATGTTTCCATATGTAACTATGTGAAGAAAATAATTAAGCATTTTTAAACTTTACTATAGACAAATATTTTTCTATTATTCTCAGAAAAGAACTCTGTGCAAACAGTAAGTTTATCAGCATTTTCTCTGATAACACAAAACATCTAGATAGATTTTCTTTACGTTCACGTTTCAAAAACTTTCTAAATTGAAAAAAGAAAGTATTGTGTACTAGTTTAAACCTATTTTTTGAGTTTATGTAACTGTGACAGAGCAGGATAGATCTCTTGAGATCCGTTTCAGCCTCGACTTTTCTATGACTCCACAACTGTGTCCAAAACAGAAAGGCCCACTTACTACTAATTTATTCTCTGCCATGAAACAAAATCATTCTTTTGTCACACTTTTGCCATAATTGGTGGAATTAGGATTATTGAAAGGGATGTTTATTTGAGAGTATCCACCTTACGCATGTGAGCTCCTGAAGTGGGTGCTGCAGGCTAATGGGGGTGGAAGAAGAGGAAGACTAAGACGTGAAAAGTGAGCCAGAGAACTGTTAGAAAAAGTATGATGTAAGTGCTACCTTACTGAAATAATAGACGATAAGTTAATAATGGTCTGAATCAGATGCTGAAATAGGAGGATTTTTTAATCTGTATATATATCTATATATTCATATTCATTTGATTCAACCAGGGTATCCGAATGAATTTATAGTGTTCTTGAAGTAAGTGCAAGTCGTTCTTAAGTATGCTCATAGTATTAGCTGAAGACAGAGCAGCTTTAACTGAAGAAAGTGCTAAGGAAAGAATCTCAAGGACTGGAAAACTTTGCAAACTTTGTCTTTGGCTAAGCACTAAGAGAGATTGTTTCTGCTCTTTGTAGGAAAAAATATGCTGTATTTAGAGAGATAACAGTCAAAAGCAGGGAATAGCAATCCTGGAGGGAATGCTAAGAGGCAAACTAGAACAAGAAAAGCATGCGTTTCCCTTGCCTAAGTCTCCTTAGCTTGCCTTCTGTACCTGTTGTGATTGACTGGCCTAATAATCATCCAAATTCACTGGTGCAGGTAATCCCCAGATTCCCCCAGCAATGCCTGAACTCTGCCGATCTACGCAGGCAACAATTCTTTTTTTTTTTTTCTTTTTTTTAAACTAGCCCTGATTATTAAGGTAGAAACTTCCTGACTGTCACAGACATCGGATTTTCGCAATACTACATTAACGAAAAATCAAGCAACAGGTAAGATTAATCACAGAGTCAACCTCTATCAGAAGAACACAGAAGCCTCTGTCCTCCCCCTCCTTTTTTTTCAGATGAAGGATCTCACGTTCCCCCTCCTCCCCCCCATACACACACTTCTCCCACTCAGAGATAAACAAGCCACTACCAATAAATCTTTTTGTTCTTGGGGCTGGAAAGACTTTTACTGTTCTTTTTAATTTTGATTATTTCCTAAGTGCCGATATAGTTTAGGTACTGAAATTTTGGGAAAGAACCTAGAATGCTACAAATAACTTGCCTAATATGATCTTATATAAAAACATGAGCCTGTGTTGGTGTCTTAGAATTCCTGCGTACCTGATGATTCCTATTTTTTTCCGGCCACCAAATGATACACCGCCATCGGCACGTGTAACCTAATCTCCCTGAAGAGGGAACATCAGCCTGGCAGCAATAATGGCTCTTGTGTTGATTCACTGCTGTGATACAAACTAAGCAAAAGCCAAATGCAGTGAATCAGGCTGAATGTTATTTCATCTGAAACAAGTTTTCTATCCCCACTGTTATGTAAATATCTGTATCGTAATCTTCCTGAAGGAGGACGAGAACAAGGGAAGGTAACTCCAGCTCTGTTCTGCGTGCCAGCTCACGGTGCGGAAGAGCTGCCTGCCCGCGGGTTTACACAATGTTCTGTTTGGCGGTCTGTTTCTATGTTAAAAATTATTTCTCTTTTATAAAGTTTCCTTCACGTCTGAATATATAGATATACATATACGCTATAGCATTTCTGACAAACTCAATGAAAAATCCTGTTTTAAAAGTGCTGAACAGAGATTGTCTCTGCAGCGGAATGTGACTACAATCAAAAGGCATAAACCAGGACTAATGTCAAAATGTGAGGCGAGGAAGCAGCATAGCCTCTATACTGCACACTTTGCGCAGAGACTGGCAGTCTTCCAGGGAGAGGCTTTTCATCTCCAAAAGAAAATTTCTCGTGTTAAATTTGACAAAAGGCTGGCATTTTAGCGAAAAAGCTTTCCATGAAAAAATAAATCTTTATTAACTACTCTCAGAACACTAGATTATGCCAAAGAGAATATTTTGGCTAGACAGGCAACTAAAGATATATGCAAGTGTAAAATACGAACAAATATTGTTTTAAAACTATTACAAGTGTCCATCACATAGTAGTCAGATATTTATTATGAATCAATTTGCTCATTGATAACTTAAAATTGATCGGCAGTTATTTTAAAAAGAAAAATAAATCTTCCCAGGATTCTATCAAGAAAACATTTTTAACATCTGCATTTTGCTTACAAGTCTGCTTCATGCAAGCAAATTTTGCTAAATCATACATTTGTTAAAAATGCAAAATCGGAGAACTGCAGATATAGGAAGTGCTTGAGATCCACTCCTCAGTCTCACGTCACTCTTTGTGACATTGGGTAAGTCCATTAACATCTTTCTGCCTCAATCTACAAAACAAAACAATAATTATTTAAGATCTTTACCTATGTACTTACACTAGAAATATCAAAAGAGATTTAGTCAGAGGATTATGGAAATAAATCTTTACAAATTTCCAAAGGGAACTGGCAACTAAACTTCTCTGAATGCCAGGAACACTCCTTGTAACAATTCTATGCTTAACACATCTTAGTAAATTGCATACAAGCAGACTGGATGCTCAGCGCTTCAGAACTTTGTTTCTTTTGCAAGGTAAATTCTGATATTTTATTAGAGACAAAGATCCAAAAATATCATTGACGTCCAAGAAAGTTAAGTCTCCTTCTTTTATAACTCCTGTAGATCAGTGTTTTCTTATTGTGTGATTGGCTTAGTGTTCAAACTGTACTATATATGCTGAGTAAAAATTTGCAAAAATAAATGTTCAATAAATGTGAAATACTGAATGTATTTATGGGTTCCTTATGGATTTATATGGTTTGTTGCACTAGATTTACAAGATTTGCCAGCAGGTACAATGAATATAGTTGTTTTACTTTTAATGAAATCTGGCCATAAGTGATGAAATGATTAATATTTATCATTTAACATTATATATAAGCTTAGAAAATTGTCTTGTGTCACTGCTAAACTCAATATAGTGGGATCAAAGCAATTCCAGCTGGAGATCAGATTAGAGATATAGAACCCAACCAGCAGAAGAAATAAGACTTAAGCTATGTTGGTCAGCCCTAAAGGGGGCTAGATGGAAGAGACTTTGAAAGGGTTATTTTTGACGGAACTGTGCTGTATGGGAGTTTAACAATCTGTCATATTACATATGTTAAAAGTATGCACATAATTAAACGAGACTCTGTTTTCAACCCTTAGGCTTCTTTTTTTTTAGCAGTTTTTTTTTAACAAAAGATTTTAGAATCTTTTAAATTTTCATACAAACCTATGCTGAGGTTACATATTTTATAATCAGATCTAACTGATAATAGCAGAGTTGTCAGAAACTCCTGATTATTAAAGGAAGGAGGGCACTGCATACATCTGCAGTTGGAGCTCAGGAAAAAGATTATTCAACAATCGTAGTCTCTCTTTTTGGCTTGGAAAACCTCTGCAAGCAAATACTGATTTCCTTACGTTCTTCTTTTTTTTTTTTTTTTTGTACTGTGTGGGTATAGGTTTTGGAATTATAGGCTTCAGCTGGATTGCTCAGATGAGTCACACAAACATGTTTCTCTCCCCAGCAAGGGTTAGAAATAAATGATGTCAGAAGTTTGATAGTGCTGCATGGAGCTAGAATTTTGGAATATTCAATATGTATTGTATTTATAGGCAAACAACAGTCAGTCCCTTAACTATTTACCAAGTAGACATGTCAAAAGACAGTATTATTGCAGCTAGTAAATCTCCAGCTTTTGGAAGTTACACTGTTAGCTTTTCATCGCAAAAAACCCTTTATTTTTCAATAATAAAATAGTACATAACAAGCCAATGGAAAAGCAGAAAATTACATGGTTTCTTCTCACATACTGATTATACTATCTGACAAAATTTTTGACAAAAGTATAGAGGAGAAAATAAATAGCTTAATGAGAACAAGAACTAATTAATTCTAATTTTTTATAGATTTATATCTTATGTTTCATTGCTGTGATATATAATCTCAGAAGTGCATGTGTGTTCTCTGCTCTCTCCTAAGTATGAGCTCAGATCCCAGCACTTTTCCTCTGTCAGTACGCTTATGCAACCTTTCCTGGATATCTACATGGATATATTTATTACTTATATTTTTATAATACAAATAATATATATAAATATCAATATTACTTATATTTATTATTATATTTATATATTATTACTTATTTGTATTTATTATAAGATGATCCTTAGTTTAGAAGTAACTTTTCATACAATGAAAAGTCAGTATCTCAATATGGAATTATCTGTGGAAAGATACGGAGAGGGTAGAAAGGAGAAAGGATTTCTTCAATATTACAGTGCTTGGACTTCAAACAATGTGGATTACTGATATTTCAGCTAGGATAAAGATAATAATAACTTCTAGTATAACCCATAAGCCCCCAGGGAAAGGAGTAAATGTCCCTTGTGTGGAAACCTATCTGAATGGAGATGGCATCCTGCTGGAGATGAGAGCTTCAGAGAGAAGAGAAAGAAGATATCTCAGGTCTGAGAAAACATGAAAAATAGTCACTACAAGTATTCACAAGTTCTCTGAACCTCGTACATGTGGGAAAAATTTCTTAAGGACTCCAATTTTAGGAAGAAGGCTGAAACTAATCCACTTTCCTTCAGTGATGGCAGTTCTACTTGGTAACAGGCAGAGGAAATAGGAAGAGACGTCTTTTCATCACTGCTCACATATAGACCAGGAGAGTATATTGGTGTTTATCTCACATGTTGGACACAGTAAAGAAATAATAATTCCAAGTGGAATAAATCTTTTCTCCTGTAGATAGAACAAATTAGAGATGAAATGAAGAATGTAAAAAGAATGAGCTTTTCATTACTACACAGAGCAGTGTATTCAAAGAACTCCAGGATGATACTTCAATATTTTATTTAGATGACGAATTAAGATTTCACCAAATTTAAGTAGTAGGTATTGAATCTCACCAGATATCCAAAAATGAAAGGGTCTTTCAAAGTTACCATTGAGTCATTATTTTGGGCTGAAAAATTTGAGCAGTTCTTGTGTTATGTATTATGCAAACTGTTCATCCTAGGGCTATGCAGATGCATTTATCAAATAGCTATCATTTCCTATTATTGTATTGTGCCTGGACCTCAGAGATCTATGACTTTGTGCTGCGGAAGTCAATGTTCTGTAAAAAGTTCACTGCTTACTTATACCAGTCAGTTTCAAAACACATAGGGAAAACAGACTCTAAAAGTCTCGAGCCGTTCATTAAGTCTCTAAATAGAATAAGTACGTTTGCTGCCCTGGGGAGCGATTCAGTGATGAATAGCTTGGTAATTTGGGGAGCGGGGGGAAGCTCAGAAATGGCACCCCTTCACACTCCTGTGTGGTCTTCAGAAGACGCCTTTGTGTGAGTAACCAAACTATCTGGGTTTTTCGTGCTAATCACAGAAACTGGAAAAGAGGAGTAACAGTAGCTTTAAGCTGGAGCTCATGTAGCACATGAGATTTAACTTTCTTCAAGCATTTTTCACAACTACTGCTAATTGCAAAACAAAAGCAATAATTATGCCCTTTGGAAAAAGTAACAACGGCAACTCAATTTTAAAGTCACGTAATATTTTTCAATGTTTTGTTTGCTTAATGTACAACCTATATTTCAAGAAGTAGACTTAAGAAAGCATTGTCTATCAATCAGGCTTATACCACCCTAATTAATTAAAATGTTACACAGACTACAACTATGAATAAACTTTTATTCAGATGTCAATTATCAGTAGTTATGGGCAGCAATAACCTAATATATTAAATTTCAATTAGTAAACAAATATTCTTGTGTATTGAATGTGCAGTTATTTTAAGTACGTGGGTATATAAGGTGATGATTCTTTGAAATTACCCTTATAGCTGGCCTTAGTTTTTCAATATCAATTTTTATTGAAAAATGAATTATTTTATTGAATAATTTAAATCTATATGCCATATTAAATTAGCATCAGTATGTGTTGCAGTGCCTTAATGCTATGCATGAAATAACATTTTTGATTTACAAAGATACAGCAACCAGGACTACTTAATAATAATAAAAAACAAAAACAAAAACAAAACCCAGAGGCTTATCGTCAAATATACTGCTTTTTTAACTGAGCATGCACTTCTTTTTCCTCAAACTCTAGATATTTGACAGGATTGGTAAACCTTACTAGACTCACTTGAGATATAAGGTAACATAAATGGTGTTTGAAAAATTCATGTCTGTTATATATTCAATAGTCTGAATATACGGGGATTTCATGGAGACCAGAAACCACAGCTAAAACCAACTGTCCATATTTTCAGTGGTTATTGAATGAAAACCTTGAAAAGGAGAAAAATCAACACTAGTTAAACAATCAAGGAAGAGATAAAACAGATTCCACAAGAGGAAAGCTTAGGAGTGGTATTGAAACTTTAGGCCCACTTCTTAAGAATCAACCACTGTTACAATAAAGACACTATGTTTAAAGTCCTGGCTTTGCCCTTTAAAATTTTTCATGGCTGTCTCCATTTTCAGCATCAGCAGCTTATGTAAAAAAAATGTTTAAATGAACTCTATAATCATCCTTGAACACCGAAATAAAACTTAGTTTTTACGGCTAATTCTAGAGACAGGAAAATCTATTAGTCCTCTCACTACTTCAGCTTCATAATTGGTAATAGCAGGATAATCTTCAAATTCTTCATAAGAAAATGTGCTAACCTACATAAATCTCCAAGGAAAAACAAATATAGTATTTTTCTTTCATACGGAGAGTAAATGTATGCTTCTTCCTGGTACCAAATGTCCCCAAAAGATCGATGCAGCATAGTCCATTTTGGGCTCAGCAGGGAATACCAGCAGCTCAACAGTCAGACCAGTTTAAACACTGAGCTGGAAACGACTTTTTAATTTCAATCATAAATACAACAGTTCGTAAGTATCTGCTTCTCTATTTTTATCTTCACAAATCTTAGCGATAAACTAATAGACTGCATCAAATGAAGTGGTAAGAGAATCAACTATATTTCAGGGATTTTTATGCTATTTTGACCCAATGTTAGATATCAAAGAGTTACAACGTCTTTTGTTGTGGAGGTATATTTAGCCTCATTAGAGCAGCTCCAAAGTCTTGATGACCAAAGTTGCAGGCATCAAAATAACTTAAGGAAAGAACCTGGCCTCATCCCACAGTGTCATGTTTTCCTCTCACAAAGTAATTTTGGAAATCTGATCTGGTAAGCAACGGTCATACTCAACCATCTGTCTCTGTAGTGCTCAGTTTGGAGATCTGAAGAGGAAAATTAAAATTAAAATCTTAGGACTTCAGGGGATAATGATTTACACCCTTAGACCTCGTGAAGGATAGATCAGAGCAGGTGTGCAGCCTGCTGTCGGAGTTAATTATCAACCATTAGCAATGTAGCTGGCACATTGCCACGTTTCAAAAAGTAATTTTTCTCCTAGTGTTGACTGAAAATATTCTTCCTTTTCATTTCAGTCTT
Organism: Struthio camelus; assembly: GCF_040807025.1. Lineage (NCBI taxonomy): Eukaryota > Metazoa > Chordata > Aves > Struthioniformes > Struthionidae > Struthio > Struthio camelus. The sequence goes on from NC_090942.1 coordinate 209,973,230, forward strand.
TCTCCCATTTATGTATGTCCCAGATTTCACCTTCAACTTAGTCACGTTCAAATGGCAATAAGCTCTAGAGAACTATAAGTCCACAAAGCACTTAGAAACATCAAAATAGCACACTATGTAGTTCTATTACTGTGAAATGGTAACCTATATACATACTCTTGAAGCATATGTTTTTTGACACACACTATCCATTTAACACATAAGGAAATTCGGCAGCATGATCACTTTTTAAGGTGTTTATGGCAGCTATGTGATAAAATTTGTTTGGGCAAAGGCAAATGTATACATTCAGTTTGTAACTATGGTAGAATGAATGGGTAAATAAAATATTCAATTCAAATATTGTTATTTGTAAAGACTGATGATGGTTTTGCATACATGCATATGCAAAAATGAAATGATAGCTAATCAATCACATTCATAAATCCAAATAAATAGCTATTCAATCTTTGGTTCCAGGCCCTGTTACTGCAGCAGTGAATGTACTTAGCCCACCAAACTTAGAACAGGGACTTGATAATGTTTCCAGACCTGAAATGTACCCTCATACAATGTACAGATGATCTGTACAGTAGACATATTTGGGATTTCCTAGGACAACCTGCCTGATCTAATATTCCTAGGTCCTGCTAGATATTTACAAATACCAGAGTAATGTACAAAATGATCATATTCCACCTCGAAAAAATTTCAGGAAAGAAGGTAGAAAAAATATATCATTGAAACCTTCGTTATATTTTGCAGCTTTCTTACAGTCATGATAAGCAAGCAGACAGCTAAAATTAGCTGATCAACTAAAAAATCTAATAGCTAATTAGCTATTTTAATTTTAAACCCTTTAAAGAACTTCAAAAGGGAAAGTGGCAAACTGTTTTGCAGTACCATATTCTTTGATCAAAATTGTATCCTCAAATGCATCTTCATATCTCTACTTACTCTAAGGGAAGTGCAAAGTTGTACATGCTACCTTCAATGCGGGAATTATAAATACGTGTGGAATTCAAAAGCCTAAATTCCATGATAAACATTGCATCCCCATAACGTTAAAAACACTTATACTGACAGCGCATCACACCTACAGTAAAAAAAGCTATAGGATGGGATTCACCCAACCACATGCAGATATGCATTATGCTAGTAATCTGGAGTCCTTTTACAGTTAGCAAAAAAAAAAAAAAATGCCTAGGATGAAGAACATATATAACCTCACACCAAGATTGAACATGCTCTTTTTTCTCATAAAATATGAACAAAGCTGAAGTTGACTAGCTCAGAAGTAGAGACTTACAGATGGATAAAATAGATCCCAAACAATAAACCTCGTTCTGAAATCAGATGAAAACCACAAGTCTTGTCCATTGAAAAAATGAATTGTATTTAAAAGTGGCATCTAATCTAAGACTGTGTTTATCACACGTTTCTTTTAAATGTTTTGAATTCTTCATTCTTCATAAACTAATATCAAGTTAAGTGTTTTGACTTAATAAAGGGATTCTTGCCAGTGATGAGTTTATGGAGTTCTGATGATTATATTTTTTAGCCATGTTCATTAAAAGAATCCAGTTTTGAAGTTGCTTCTCCATCAAGCTCAAAAATGCTTCAGTAGCATCCATCAGATTACAGCATTTCAGAGAAAATCATATTCTTCCTCTTTTTATGTTTCCAGAGAATATAGCATTAGGGTGCCGTTTCCAGAGAGTATAGCATAAACCAGTCAGAACCGACGTAATGCATATAACAATAAAAGAGTTAAAAATAGTGTTGGGAGAACTTCTTAAAATACTCTTGGTAAACTTTGTGTTCTTTTTAAAAACAAAATGAGAGCTTAGTGTGTAAGGTGAATTTTATTAAAGTCAATGGAACAGCAAGACTAATATAATACTAGATCATTTTGACAGGTCCTAAAAGACTAAGAAAAATCTAAATAGGAAAATATTTAAAGATCGTCTTTTGGGTTTCAAAAATATCTATAATACGCCATTTTCAAAATGTAGTTCCTTGAAGCACACAACAATTTTTTTTTGTTCTTTAGTGTAAAATATATATGTTACTTCATACTACTCTTATTCATGTATACGTAATATACATAAAACCAAATCATATATTTAATATCATAGCAAAACACGGTACTTTCTGATCAAATTTTTCTTAGAAATCATTGTAGAAAAAAAAGTCTTTAAAAAAAGCTTTATTCCAGAAATATAAGTAAATCTATTGTTAAAATATATAAGAACTTTCAGTGAAGAAAATAGCTCCCCTTTAGATAAATAAAAGTGTAATCACTCCTAAATGTAGCTTTTTGGCAAAACAGTTATCATTCTCCTGGATGCAGAGAAGGTTTTAGCGCTCTGAGAGAATCCACTGAATCATAGGTAATAGTCACTTGTATCCCATTGACACAGCTTTCTGGACTGGCTTATATTTTTCAAATATATAACATTTAAAGATCAATTTAGAGAATACTATTGTTCTGTGTGGCAATGGCAGCACGGGGAGATAAAGATGCTCACTGCGTTTCACCGAGGGGAAACGACACAACCCTTTGAAAGCTGGAATGCAGCAAAGGAGACATGAGGTGGCAGGGAAATGGGTGACATCTCAGCGCATATACTTCCATTAAAGCTGATTCAATTTAATGTATTATTCCTGCATTATCTGTCCAACATATTATATATTGGGCTAAATGAACCTACGTTCTTCCATGACTTTAAACCCATGCATTAAATCGAGCCATGTAACTCCACGTCTGCATACTCCTGTCGTCGTTCTGATAGTGCGCATCCTTCCAAGATTAGCATGTAAGTTTAATGATGTTAGAAGAACGGTCTGAGGTTAGAGCTGCTTCAGGAAACTGCAACATCACATGTTTCTCTCATTTTGTCATCACAATTGTTACCAAAATGGATCGCCTTTTTAAATTAGGACTGTCCTGTTCGTTTGACTATTCTTTGGATTTGTTTGCCTTCAACTCTTGAAAGCAACAAGAAAAGTATTTTTCTTAATTCTCTACTGATTTTGGTTTCAAACACTGTTTCTAGGGCCTGACTGGCTGTGGGAGCAGCCCTGCAATAAACGGCCTGGGGGAAGCAAGCTGAGCAGGAGATCACAGAGTGTCCTGGCAGCAAAGGAGGCCAATAAACACTGTATGAACAGGAGCAGAGTCAGGACTTTTGGGGAGATGATTTTTCCCCTCTACTCAGCACTTGCTAGACCACATCTAGATACTGTGCCCGGTTTTGGGTCCGCAATGCAAGAAAGACATTGACAAATATCTTGAGCAGGGGGGTTGGACTAGATGATCTCCAGAGGTCCCTTCCAACCTTGGCCATTCTATGAATCTGTGAAATGGGAGGGAGTTTAGTGGAGGGCTACCGAAATAGTCAGGGCTAGAGCACTCGCCCTGTGAGGAGAGGCTGGGGGAGCTGGGCTTGTCCAGCTTGGAACAGAGACAGCTTGGGAGGCACCTGAGAGCAGCCGCCGGGACCTAAGGGGTCGTCGAGGATATGGGAGCCAAGCTCTTGACAGCAGTGCATGGTGGGGGGATGAGAGGCACCCGGCATAAATTAGAAAAAGAGTGGGTTCATACTGGATATAAGGAGTAATTTTTTCCCCCTGAGCACAGTCAGGCAGTGTCCACACATTGCCCAGAGAGGCTGTGCAGTCTCTTTCCTTGGAGGTGGTCAAGACCCGACCGGAAAAAAAAAAGCCCTGAGCAACTTGCTCTGACCCCATTCCTGACCCTGCTTTGAGCAGGAGGTTGGATTAAAGACCTCCTGAGGTCCCTTCCAAGCTGAATTATTCTATGATTCTGTGATTTTATGATGACATGTAACTCTCTACTGTTTGCAACATCAGTCATGCTTTCAACTGGATAAGTACTGTACCCACATACCATCTGCATTTACTTACAGTCACTGATAAAATTACGTGTGGATATCCCTTAGGCAGGTGTTCCAAGCTTTTTTTTTTCAAATTATGAACTTAATTAAGGGTACTGGCGAAAATAATTGTACTACTTTGTACTGTTATATTACCTTTTTCTTCAAAAAAAAATTGTAAAAATAACAGACTATATGTCTGTTATTTCTGCGGGAGCGTCCAAAACGGACCCTCACTGTGGTCAGTGGCAAATCCTCTCACCCACTTGAAAGAGAAGGATCAAGCACAAAATTGTTTTTGATAAGATTAAACAATAACTTTAAACAACACCTGCCTGGATTCACTGCCTTTGAGTATGCAGGTTTTTCTCCTTGACTAAAATGTAAGATTTAAAGCTGTAGTTATAGCAGACAGTGCCTTCACTAATGACGGCCACATGGGTTTTACCAGTTGTGAGGAAAGACAGCAGAATAAAAGGGAGGTAGGTGGAGGCAACAAAAATACAGGTGCATGCTTTGACACCTCAGCTTTTGTTAAAATAGCCTAATGTTGGATACTTTACTCCTAGGACAGGAGAACAACTGGCACAGCAGATCAACAGCAGCAGCGATGCAGGTGCAACTTTTGTGGGCTCAGCTTTCTAAGCAGTGACAGTGGCTAGTAGGCTGACAAAGAAAGGACAACAGATAACATGGCTAGATAAAATACTGCATTTGCTTTTAATATGAGATGATATGAAGAAAAGCACAGACCTGGCTGCATTTTTTAATTAATATTTTTAGGCAAGTAATCTTTTGGGCATGAAATATGGAGTTTCAGGGAAGCCAAAACTACCTGTGAATTAGATGAATAGTTTCAAATTCCCTTGCTTTTTGATTCAGACTAAAATCCTGAAATTGATTCTCCCTTTTGGGAAGAGAGTCTAAACACGAGGGCCATATTGCTCCTTCAGTTTTTCTGGTTGAATCTTCTCTAATTAATTCATTAATTAAGAATTCCTCAGGCAACGGACAGAATACAAGAGAGCTTCATAATAAGGACATTAACTTGGGAAGGGAATTTGCAATACAGTTCCAAATGCTTTTGGAAACAATGCTGTCCAATACCTGTTTAACAACAAAGATCTTATACTGTGGCCCAGTTTCTTGTTGTTCATGTCCCTAATGATATTCATTCTTGATAGAAGTTAAAGAGCCAAATTTGGCACACTTGCATTCTCTCTGCAAGCTCCCTAAAGCTGGACAGTCTAGAGGGTATATATCTGTACAGAACAAATTGGTAGTTTCTGAGAACGATGCAGATGTTTTTGGAGTCTATATAATTCTTTCTACTTGCTTGTTGCACACCTCCAAGATCCTTTAGCACACAAAATCCTCCTTCCCCCTTTACCAGCTAAAGCTGGTCATCTTTATTTTCAAAGTCCACAGTGAAACTGTTATCTGAAAGTGGTTTAAAAGGCACAAGGAAGATACTGTGAGTAAACGCTCTTTGCTGTTTAAGAGATAGTCTTTGAATAGATCCCTTTCATGCTAAAGATTTTCCTTAGGCAGTAGTATCCCCTCTTATATGTGAATCTGCTTGACAATTAAATATTATATATTTGAATTATAATTGTTCTGCAAATTGGTTGGTTTGGTTAAATAGCCTTATGTATAATTTGAAGCAAATTAATTCAAACAAAAAATTGAAGCAAGAACTAGAAATCCCCACATTTTACATACAAAATAAGGAAGTCAATATATTAAAAGATCTATGAAAAGAAAAACTCTTAAAATTCAAAACTCTAAAACACTTTTTCTCCACTTCCAGCAGTAGCTAACACCGATAGAATTTATCATGCTCTGCAGGTAGAGTGAAGTCAGACCGGATAAAGGACTTCCAGTGCTCAGGTCTCAGTAACCAAAGAGCCAAAAGTTTTTAGAGGAAAATAAAATCACTTTTACACGCACTGGAACACTGTTGTTAAAGACAGTTCAACTTTAGTTTAAGAAAGTGTTAAGCCACTATATCTGTCTAGCTCTTTATGCGAATAACATCATCTGTTTTTTAACTAGTTGGATGATGCTCAGCTACTTTGACAGATCTATTCAAACTGAAATTCAATATTTACAGTCATCACGGATTATTTCAGTTTTCAAATACTTGAAAGTAATCAAATAATAATTTGAAGGATGTGGTATGGATGAAAGGGGAGGACTGGCTGGCTAGCTGGCTGGAGGGATAGAAAATCTATATTTTATGCTGCATTTTACAGTATTTTGCATAAAAAATATAAAGTTGTGGTTTTCCATACTTATGACCAGATCTGAAGAGCCTAAGTCACTCCCTACTGCATGAAGCAGTTAATCTGCTCTGATGATGCCTGTGAGATGTTGTATGATTTCTTTCATTTCCCCTTTTTCTGCTGACTTCCATTGGGTGATAAATTCCTTGCAGGAGTTATTTGTTCTGAATTTGTAAAACACCCAGCACAACAGGCTCCTAGGCGCTGCCATGTTATTGACAAACAAATACAATATTATACTCCCTCCAGGTATTTTATGCCTGTGAATGCATAGGGTTGAATGGTTTCTGTTGCTTTTTATTTCTCTTATTTCTATCCCCTAAGAGAAATTAAACTCTCAAAGCAGCACTTCTCCAGGGGATTAATGTACTTCTTAGGTAAAGTACTTGACCTCAGGACTTATAACATATTTCTCATCTTTGTTTGTGTGTCCCTGGAGGGTGTTCAGCAGTCACCCAGCTGTGTGGAGTCTGATTTGTCTTGACGCATTTTGCCTCTTTCTGTGATACAGTTTAAAACATTAGCAGCAATTTGTGACTGATAATGGAACATATTTCATATGAAGGTTTGCAAAAGACAAGCAACAATAAATCCAAATGGCTCCCTTGAATTGTGATGGACTTGTAATGTTAAAATAGAATACTGTGAGAATTTTAAAAAAAAGATCACTATTTCAATAAAGAATTCCATATACCGTGGAGCACGCATTACAAAATGAAACTCAAAAATTGTATCAGTCATATTTGCATTATTTGGCGCAATATGGCTTTTTTTTTTTTTTTTAATTAGGAAGATCTAGTGCATTCCAGGTTCTTCTCTCCTTACATACCATGCATATGTAATGCATAACATAAAATGTATGTGGGAATGACACTTGCTTAAGTCTGTTATTTTGGAATATTCAATGGGTATTGAAATTATGCTGCTGAATACATAGATCATCATCAACTGACTGTAAATTTTTAAATATGCATTTATTTATCTGCTCGCATGCAATATCTTATTTTTATCCATATAATTTTAAACCCTCCACAACCCAAATTTTTTTAAATATAATTGTTAAGCTGCTGTTAGACCTGAATGATAATTAAAACATCTGAAAACCAGTTTTTCATCTATATCCTTTCAGTCTGCAAATATATATGAATAAGTGAAAGATATTTTAAAGAAAAACTGCATATAATTATGATGATTTGAAGAACCTATTTATATAATGTATGTTTTTTTGTGTAAAGCTATGAATTCACTGTGCGTTCTTTACCAAAACACCAGGTTCCGCTTGGGGCATCTGGCCCTTTTCCACTGCCTTCCTACCCCTTTCACGGACCAAAGTTTCAAGAAGTGGTTGCACACACCAACACTAAAAGGTCAATGAAAATGCCACTGAAACGAAGCTGTTCTAAAAAATAGTTTTTGTTCATTAGAAAGGTTTGAGCAATCAAGCTGTAAAACACCAGAACAGCAGTTTCATCTGCCAAGAATTGGTGAGCACCTAAGAGTGTTTATCAGAGACCCCCCAACAGAAGACCTGGAAAGCTATGAAAGGGCAAGGACTGTGCCCATCGGTCCCAGCTGTCCCCAGTTGCCTGGTACAAACATGAGAAAAATGCTGCTTTCCTGAAGACAGATAGACCTCTACGCACTCCTATGGGGGTGATCAGTTAGATTAAGGAGTAGTGCCTTAAGAAAATAATAAACATGCTAATCTTTCATCCTTTTATTAAGTAAGGCATCATCACATTTAGCCACTCCATGAAAAGCCTATTTGCTTGTATTTGTGCACTCTAACTCTTCTGATGGCCTGTTAATCCAGAAGACATCCCTTACGCGAGGTTCTGAGAAAAATGTCTGCTTGGTCTTCACTACACATTCAAGGCATTAGTACAGCAATAATATTGTGGGCTACAGAATATTAAACTGAAGTTCTGCCTTTTTTAAAGTATGGGGCATGAAATGCAGCATCAGTTGCCTTTACAGACTCGAGAGACTTGAAATTTCTAGATTCAGTGCCTGAATCTTTTGCTAGGAGTCTACTATCAGATGGCAAGTTTTTTATCACATTATGTACCTAGTAAAATGACAATGCTAAGGCAATTTTGAGGCCAACTGAGTTTACTGTAGCTACTCCAGATTTAAAAAGTTTTAGTGTAAAGTGGCATTTAGCCCTTAACGCATGAGTAATGGTATGATCCTAAATTAATGCAGGCTTTCTCACTTAAACTTTTTTATTGAAATGAAAGAAAATGAATAGAGCTAATATGATCATATTTCTCCATCAGTCTTTTCTGAATTTATCATTTACTAAGTTCTGTCTTCATTACATTCTGTGCTCTACAGCTTTACAGGTATATCAGAACAAAAAAAAAGGACCAAAGGAAAAAAAACTTACCCATAAAAAATAGATGTAAACTAGTTTTGAATGCACATCATACTTTTTCATCTTTGACAGCAGCACTATTTCAGAAGATACCAGATATGAGGTATTTATGGTAGGTGCATTACTACTTAGAAACTAATCTCACACACACGGCTGTTAACGTGAAATATGGATTTTAATAATCCAGCATGGTGAGATATGTGAGGTTGCCTAGTGGGAATGTGATTAGCCACAGTCTGCAAGATTAATTGAGATACACAGTACAAGATTACATTTAGTGAACTCCAAGCCAGTCTGATTATGCAAGAGACCACTTAGTTAAGGCTATATCTTTATGGATATAAAAACAGATAAATCACATACTCTGTGATGACAGGGGAGTCAGAATACAGACTATTTAAGTCAATGAGTCTAGTGAACAGACCATCAGGGTAAAACATCTAGGTATTTTGTAAGCAGGAAAAAATCAACCACCACCACTAGGAAAAAAAAATTCATGTAGTCCAAATAGAGGGAAAAAAAGCACTTAAGTAACAGGGTTTGAAATGTCTGTTATCATCATTATTTTAAGTCTGTGATACAGGATCTATACCTTGTTTAAATATAGCCACCCTCGTTCAGGAGAGCACTGTTTTTAAACGATAATTTTATTTTTAGTTTAGTGGGCTCTGAGATTGCATTAAAATTTGAACTGCATGGGATACTAACCTGAAGGATTAGATACCTTCAGAATGACTGTATCAGCAAAAAAATTCAGTTTTAATCCAGGACCATTACTTATCCACAATGAATATATTTTGCCCCCTCCAACTCACTACATTTCTGAAAACACCAGTTTGTGACACACAGGCGCAAGGGACAAACCTTGTGGAAAGCAGCACCTGGGTTCAATGCCTCTCTCCACAGGTGATCAGGCTATCCTCACTCGGTAGCTTTGGGAAATTAATTAACTTAGTCGCTCCCTGCCTCAGTTCCCATATGTGAAAAAACTGACAGCGATCCTGAACGACATTCAGATACTATTGTCTCACTATTAGAGCCGTGTGAGCACCTAACCCAGAGAACGCTTTCAGAGAGAATTTACTATTACACATAACTACAGAGGATCAAAGCCCTGTACAAAACACTTACAACCATTCATGTACAAGTGTAAGTTTTTCTTTAAATGCCCTTAATTTTGTACAATTGGTACAATGACTGGAGCCATCAAACAGAATTTTTTCCTTCTCTCAAATAACGGTGAAACTACCACAGATTACTCAATCTTCTGAATGAGAGACGAGGTAAATACACACAACAAGAAATGCCAGGGTAATGCATTGTGAATTGTACTTCACTCGTTTACTTTGACAGGTATGGTTTAGCCTAAATTATTCATGGGAATACTTTGCACTTACTAGTAAATGTCATATCTTCCATGTAAAAGTACTCAGCTGTTAGTAATGTGAACATTAGCCAATAACTATGCTATTAAAGTCTTTTGTGAGTAAGAAGAACCTTGTGTGTGCAGGTACATGTCCTGGGGAAACACTGCAGTCAGTGGATGCTGAACTCCATCGTTTTTACTCCAGTTCACAAACCACTTCATGCCTACTTTGGATTTAACAGTTTTCTACAACATGATAGTCTTGATATTCACTAATGAAGCACAATATTCGCTACTGCAGCAGAAGCTTGTCAATCTATTAGGAATGGGTATTGTTTATGTTTTTTGAAGCTATTGAGAAAAGAATGCATGAAGAAGCATCAGGTTACAAATGCCAATATTACTACCAAATTAAAAATTGTCGAGTGCAATTGAATTTAGAATCTTGTTTTCCATGAGTAGAACTGATGCTTCTAAAGAAAAATGAAAAAGCCTTCAGCATTACTTAGGTAGGTCTGCAGTGTTTAGTATATGAGTAATGATGCCAGGCATCTTCCATAATGAGAGATAAACTTTTTAACAGTAAACAATAAGATAATTTGTTTTCCTTAAAAAATGTTTTTTTGAGTTTTCTTTTTTCTGTGCAGGTAAAATTGATGCAGACATCTGCACAAGTTTTCAAAGGAAGTTCACAAATATTCCCAAAATATAACAGCTTTCCCAAGAATCTACATGAGCTTATTTGCATTTCTCCATGTATATCAATAAATCTAAATCTTGTGCAATGAAAAAATGGCAAAGTGTCTAGTTTATTGTCCTCTTATCAAACTCAAATCAAACATATCAAACCAAAATCCTTTCTCTTATCAGTTCCTTTATCAAGTGATATTTGAGAACAAATACTATTCTCTGTTTCCTGTAGGATAAAAATAATACTTAATGTCAGGAAAAAGTCTTTTCCAATATTTAAGATACAAATGTGTATGTTCACAAGAACGTTATGCAAACACAGTGATTTATTTTAAATTTTGGAGCAGGCATACTAGAAAAATGAAGACAATTATATAAAAATAAAGATGATATTTCAGGTTTCATTCAATAAATGAAGTACTGTTTTTCAATGAATGCTTCCATATATTTTTATTTGTATATCCTAAGTATTCCTTATAGTATATTGACGGTAACTGTAAACACAGTACACAGAATTCATAATGCAATTATACCTAGGTTACACTTTCTCTTATCTGTAATTAAAATTTAATTCAGAGAGTCAAACACTTAATTACATGACCAAGATGACTTATAGCATGTATTAAACGTAATAGGTTGGCTTATGAACAAGAAATGGGGAAAACAAAAAGGAAGAAGTTATTCATTCTATTAATAATGAAGTTAGGTGAAGAACAACTGAGCTTTGCTCTACTCATTTTATTCTATTTTATTTTATTGCTGGAATGGGCTTGTTTTGACTACACATTGCATGAGGAAGGTTTCTACGTCTGCTTGGCCCTTTGAGTTTTAAGGAATGCTTAAAAATGCTACTAAGGGAGAAAATAATTGCTTCCTTTCTCATTTAGCAAAGGTGAAAAATCTCATCCATTTGACTTGTCTCTTTAATGTTGATTTGAATTTTGGACTTGAGAAAGTATTGCCTCAGTGTTCAAGAAATCACATAAACCTCTTTTCTCCTTTTGGCAGCTCACTATATAGTACTGTTTTTTCCCAGAAAAAAAGGTGAGATAAGACAGACAGAATTCTATAACTGCATTGTTATCAAGAGACGAGTAACATGTTTCTGTTAGGTACTGCTGCCTGCTCTTTTTTGTGTCCTTGTAGGTACTCTAGAAAAACAATAAGCAGACATCACAAATATTTAAATACATCACACATCTATATGCACTCATTTTTAAAGATTTGACAGAGCAGTCTTTCACCTTTTATTATAAATAGTTACACTCAAACTATCAAATGGATACCTCTTTTCAGATGCTAATCAGATAGCTAAGCAAAGAAATAATGCAGAACTAGTTAGAGCTAGATCATTGCATTTCTGTCATTGCTGGTACCTAGTAAAACTGCTATATGCTAACAGATTGCATCGTAACTTCTGATAAAGCAGCTTCTTGTTTGTATTCTTCTTGTCACAGGATTACATGAAGTGAACTGGTATTATTTGTTTATAATTTTTATATGAAGGGCTTGTCAGCATATATCTGCTGTCCTTTAGACTGTACAGGTACAGTAACAGTGTACAAACCCCTTTACATTGTCAGCAGTGTGTGGAGTTACACCAATAGAAGACAGTTAGAGAATCCGACTAGAAGGGACCTCAAGGAGTCATTTAGGCTACTTCTTCGCCCCTACAGAAAAGACCAACCGTATCTTCACCTTTCCACACAGTGTTTGGCACCAGTAATGGTTATTTCACAGTCCCATTCACCAATATTTTCAGTGTTTAAATAGCCATATCACATTAGAATGTTTTCCTTCGTATTTATTCTCTCTGCTTTGTTGCAATTTAATCCTCTTATTTCTTATGTTGTTCTCAGTGTGCATCCTCTTTGCAATTACCTTTTATTTACTTGCAGAGAAAAATCATCCTAACTAAACTGCTCTATCATCCTCAAATTTATCTTATTATGTTATGTTATGTTACTTTTTATTATTTATTTTGTTTCATTTTGTTTTATTTTCTGGTATTGCCATGTCTGTTTCCTGGTCCTTTTTCCGCTGAGGACGTGACAGCACTCCAGGATGAGCCCTGACATCAGAATAAAATGATTACTTCCTGCCTAACATGCAGTGCTTCTGGTTACACATTGCAGTGTAAGTTTGTTGGCTTCCTCCGGTAGGACAGCAGCTAACTCTGTTTTTGACTTTCAGTCCTCAATAACTTCCAGTTCTTTTCCTGAAAGATTGCTGCGCCTACAGGCACTTACTTAACTAGAAGAATGGCCATACTGGGACAGGTCCATTTTACCCAGTAACTCCAGCAGTGGGCATCCATAAAATGGATGCTTAGGGAAGAGTGAAAATGAAGCAAGCATATGTGCTGCTTCCCCTGCTACTCTCCCAAACCGCAATCATTTTCAGATTATGGGTTGTGTTTAATTGCTTTGATATGATTTCTCTTGGCACATTGCAATCTGCTTGATAACTTTCAGGTACTTTCCAGCCTGTTTTTCCTTACTTCTTTCCCTTATTCCCTTGTTTTTCTAATCCTCTTGTCGATAGTGTTAATTGCTTGCCATCTTCTCAAGCCAATCCTTCTGAGTTGAATGAAAAAATATATATATTTAAGATTTTTCAGAGCAATTTGCTGTTACTTTTCCTGCCTGTTGAATTTCAGACTACCATATTCTTTGTTGCCCCATAAAGCTTATATACGTTAGAAATTATTTCTGATTATACTCGATATTCCTTGCTATTTGTTTCATGTTTTGTGCCTTATTCTTCCAGATTCTGCCTACTTATATGCTTGTATACCTATTCTAATGAACTTTTCTGATTTCCATATTCAGTGAACTTTCTTCTTGGGCCTGAGATCAATGAAGTAAAATTTATAGACTAGTAAGTTATTTTTTACTGTACATTCCAATTTTTCTATGCATAAGAATAAATTCTATTTATGACCTTAGTAGTATCTCAAGGAAAAATTGCAGATTTACTTTACTACTTTTATCCATTAGACTTTCTTCTGATAAGAGCTGAACTCTGCATTTATTGAAAGATGTCATACTGAAGTTCAGTGTCATTATTTTGTTGATCTCCCCATTTTTCTTCCTAAGAATCATGAACTTTGCCAATGCATGACAATGCTACCCAAGCTGCATTCTGCTCATTTCTCCCTATAATTACCAAGTCTAGAATCACTTTTCCTCTAATTACTCTCTTCACAACTAAATTTGTGAACCTATGCAAAGATTTCTCAGATTTAAAACAACCAAGGAGTCTCACTGAATTTCTGTAATAGCAACTGTCTGAGTAGATAATGTTCCCCACTCCTGCTAAGTCCTCTCCTTCTAAGGACTCTGCTAACTTTTCACACACACACAAAAAAAATAATTTGTTTGCTGGCCTGAGCCTTTCCTTATGTCCCTTTTATTATTTCTAGAGTCTTTCACCAAGTATGTTTCCCTGTGTACTTTATAGATCTAAAAACATAAACACTCCTCTTTGTCTATAAGGCAGCACCTCCTTACTACATGTCTTTTCTGAGAAAAAAAAAATTAAGAAATCAGCATCAATTTTACAGCCATGAGAACTGTCACAAGTCTCTTGATGCCAATTAACTCACAAGTCAAGCTTGTAGCATTACTATATCAAGACTCCTGTTTATTGTCCCTATTACTTGCATTGTGGTGTGAGCACACACACGTGCTACACACATGCACACAGACAGCTTCTTCCAAAACTACTACTATTTTGTCTTCCAAGTGTCCCACTGGCTGAAAACTCATTGACATCATGGGAATTTCAGAACTTTCTAGATCAGGTCAAAAGAAGGGAAAGGATCTGACTTAAAAGTAATCAGATATAGAAAATTATGACACTGCAGGTATTTTATCTGAAATATGCCTGGCTCCTGAGGATTTAATGCATTTATAATTCTTGCTTCAGGTGGTTCTTATTAGTAAGGGAGGAATAGAAGTCTGGTTTTACATGCCACTGAAAGTTTAGAGATTAATAAAGAAAAACTACATTGACTCAGTGTGGGTTTGGATGAGAAACAGAAAGAGTAATAGGTCAGTAAGGATGTTCTCCACACAGCTAAAATAAACAAGACTTATACATAAAAAATATTTAACCCACATGTCTATGTTAAATCGGTGAAATAAATCTACAAATGGCAGGGAAATCAAACTTAGTGCACACACAATACTTGGTCTCTGGCTAAAGGTCACTTCACTAGAGTTCGATTTCCTGCTGGTTATTGAAATGGGTCATAATTTTAGTGTAATCAAAACACTTACTATGGTACTCTATCAGACCCATCACAATTTTTGTGAAAATATATATATTTATTGATTAGCAAGGCAAAACATATTGAAAGAGAAAACAGGTGGGAGGTACTTCTTCCTGCAGCTGCTGGTTTAAATATGCCAGGTGTGCTGCAGGTCTACAACTGTCACATCAGTGCGCTGCGACTGCTGGCCAAGCAGCCTGCCTCCTAAATGCAATAGTACCAACTTTGTGC
Source organism: Struthio camelus (assembly GCF_040807025.1). NCBI lineage: Eukaryota > Metazoa > Chordata > Aves > Struthioniformes > Struthionidae > Struthio > Struthio camelus. The sequence goes on from NC_090942.1 coordinate 209,988,333, forward strand.
TGATCCTGCTAAAGGGAGAGGTGAACACTTGGGATGAGAGATACTGTAACTGCTGCGATAGAGTAATTTCACTCTATTGGATATTGCTCATCTAAACTTGAGGATTAATGACCCAATGGACTAGCATCCACAGAAAGGACAGGGAGATTTTGCACATGCTGAGCCAACATTGTTCTCAGGGACAGGCACAGCAGGGAAACATGAGTGCCTTTACATTTATCATACCTCAGGTCTGCCTCATGAAGGAATTGTGAGATCCTGCTGGGACCAAAGAAGAAAAGAAGGACAGCCGGTTTGTCCTAAAGAAGAACATATTTTCTAGTCTCCACAAATGATGAACTTTAGGATGCCATAGAGAAGATGACAAGAGAGGAAAGCTTCAAGTCTCCAGTCAAGGGACAAATTTAGGGATTTCTATGGATATGTTTCTACTTCATCACAGAGAGGAACCTCATACAGAACCATAGTGTTAAAGGAATTGATCCATCTTATAATGTTCATTCTACTTTATGGGATTTTTAAATAAGCTATATTGACTCCATTTGAAGAGATAATTAATGTACATTAAGAGATATCCTATTTATTATAAATTAGGTAATTTAGGAGATAATTATAAATGGGACTGCTTGGCAACTCAGTTGAAATGATTTCCTGAAAGTAGTACTTTTTTTTTTTCCTTACATGTATCTTTTCCCTATGGATAACTTCAGCATTTTGTCAAAAAAAAAGGTTTTGTTTTCATTATTCACTGAGTAAATGTGTTTCTTCCTGGAATCTATGCACGTTCACAGGCAAAGCAAGATTCTGATCTGTTGTAATTGTAAGTATTAAATATACCTTCCACTGACGTGTTTACAAGCATTTGCAATGTGCACTACTATTAGCCGTAATATAGCCATGTGTTCACTCACAGTTTGAGTGAAAGTATGGATTTTATTAGGGCTCTGGAAAGTCACTTGTTGGAAAAATCTTTTATAAATGCAGGTGGTAAAAAGATAGGTAAAAGTTACAAGGATTAAAGAGCACTGCTTCAGTTACAAAATTCAGTGACAGTTACAAAAAAGTGAACTTTAACCAAATACTTCTGATATCTTCTTTCCATTTGACTCATTTTCTAGGATAAATTCAGATCTTTGGGGAACCAAATTGATAAAACTGCCTGAAAGTCTAGGGACACCAAATATTAGGAACATGACAGTTTTGTTCCCCAAAGATCCGAACCTGGCTCTTCAGAGCCATATACCATGCTGTTTTTAGGAGGTCCTACATGATCCTTAACTTGCAGTGAATTCTGTTGCTTTTGTTCTGGGCACCTATTCAGGATGGATGTTGCAGGTGTGACTCCTTTCATTTAACTTTAGACACCTGTAACATAGACATAATATACCTGAGCTAATTCCACTTGGTTTCTTCATTGAAAGTGGAGAAAAAGATACATGTTTAGAACATAATTCATTTTAGCTTGAAGGAGAATTCTAAAATCATCAGGTGAATCATGCTCTGAAAATGCCTCCATTTGTAGCTGTAAAAGGAACCTGGAGTGATCAATTCAACTGCATATATGTTTATAGTGTGGAAATCTAAAATTACATGGAAGAAATCCCCAAACTTGTCTGATTTGGTATTCTTTGCCATGAGGACTCTATGCTCCAAATGTGCATGGCCTAAAACTAAGCCAACTACCTTATCTCGATTTCCCTTTCCCTGGATCTGGCCATGCAGCTACAGTGTTTGCCTGTTTGGAGGTACTAGATAAAACATCTACGCAGGCTAAGCCACACAACCATAATTCAGTTATTTGAAAATATATACATATAAGTCATTCAGAAATGTCACAGATACATGACATTAGTAATTTGATATTTTATTAGTTAATAGAAATTTGAACAAGGAAATTTTGAAAAGCTGTTTTATAAGTTGAACATTAACCACTGGAAACTGCTTTAACCTATCCTATATTAAAGGAAAATTAAATAGTATTTAGATAGAGAAGAAAAAAAACTTCACAGAATAATAACAAAAAAAGATACCTATGAGTAGAGATTTCTTCATATAGAGGGCTGATGAGGTAAACAAGTTAAATGTGAAAATGTTAATTAATTGGCTATATGCAATTACTGGACACTTTCTGCAAAATAACTAAAATTCAGCTCAATTAACTCTAGTGTAGATCATTGAGAAAGTAGATGCTAAGTGCTTATTCAATAGTATATGTAAAATAGCATGTAAAAATCATTTATTAGTTCTACTGTCACATGCTTTGTAAGTTTGTTCTTATTACTATTGTCAGTTAATTACTTATAGCAATTATAGCCTACAACTTCTTTATACAAATATGGACATCCTTACCCATCTTCTTTTTAGGTCTAACTTTTGTGCACCATCAAGACATTTTCTTGACATTAGACACAGCGTATTTTTAGAAGTAATACAAAATGCACCACCTAAAGAGTAAGAGGGATATATACTGTAATTACTTACATGGGAATAGTTTTAAAAACTGATAGATGCACTCAGAATGAGTTATTTGTCAATTTAAACATTGTTTCAGTAACCTGCCTTGGGCACCGATCCATTCAGTTCTCACTATCCACTTTTAAAAAGCTTTATACTGAAATGGGGTTCCCAGTGAGAAAAGCACTAGTCATACTGTTATTCACTGTAAATATCTCCAGCTACTCTATTAACTTTAGCACATCAGCTCTTCTATTTACTGCAACTTAATGAATGCACAATAATTTTACTTTAGGACATCATTAACAGGATAGATTTTCCAAGCTCCTGTAGCTCAGCAGATGTACTATCATAAATTGCCACCAAATTATGTGGGTTTTTTTATGGTGGTCATAAGGCAAAATTATTATTAGAAAATCCTTCTTCTATTTTCCTACCCACTTGGCATTCAGAAAGGCCACACGTTTAGTAAAAACACCATGTCTATGTTACATAATCAGCACATGTTCCACAAATATCCAGGATTTAAGCAGAAATAACGATATAAAACCAGGACCCTGCAGCATTCTTTGAGGCAGTGCAAGAAGGCAAGTATCCAGAGGATATACCATCAAATACCAGAGAGCTTTCTGTGTCTGACAGTTGGGACAACAAATTTATGTTCTATTTATAACAGTAGTTCTTTCTCTTCCCCATTATTTGAAACAATACTCTATAAAAACGAACCATATCTTTGAGGGCTTGTTGGGGGCCTACATGAGCAAATGAGATGGTATTTGTGTCATTCACTTTGCACCTGTAAAGATAAAGCAACGAAAAAGAGACAACTGTGTTGATTTCAGGGAAATTTTGATGTATAAAATGTTTTCAGAATCCCTCCCACACTTGAAATGATATGCTTGAACCCCTGGAGAACAGTTTAAGTAGCTGTAATATAAACTTGGGTAATTCATGTAAATCCTACATGGAAAGTGTTAGTATGACAAACAAATCAGCTTGCTTTGATCTAATTTTGGACTATTAAAAATAATAAATCAGCTGTAAGATTCAGATTATAAATTCTACTGGCATCAATAAGTTGAAAGAAATAGAGATGCTGAAGAAAAAACATCACTTCTTAGTGAAAACAGTATAGTAAGCATTGTATGAGTGGTATATTTATAGCTTAAAATTTGTACTATATTTGAAAGTACAAATATAATTTCAATGAAAATAGAGCATTAATTTTAGATATCCATAAAAGTTAAAGCAGCCATCTGGAGCTGTACTTCAGTCACTCCTAAGACAGATTTCTGGAGTTGTGTATTGGTCCACTGAAGAAGTAGAATATCCTTAGAGACCACAGAAGAAAACTGTAAAATTTTCTGAAATAAAGTTAAATTCTGTGCATAAAATGACCAGCCAAGCTGATCTACATTTCAGGGTGATTTCAGGGTGATTTTGGCTCTTTTAATAATCGAAATTGAAATAGCTTGTAAGACAGAGCTTCAGCCAAACCTAACGTTTTCAAATTGTCAAAATTTTCAGTAGTTCCTTTTTTTTCCTTTGTGGCCAATATGCAATCCTTCCTAAAATTCCCTGACAGCAGCTTACTGTATCCAAACAACCTTTACAATGTGGAATGCTTGCCTTACGCACGTTTCTCAAAGTGTACATCATACAATTCTACAGTCAATAGAAAATTTCACTTTGAAAACAATGCAAGCTGGTTAAGGACTAAAACAAATCACATCTATGACTAAGATATTAAAATGAATTTGCTGCACGCTATTTCATGTGTGTGCAAAACCTTGCTATATCTGAAATAAGCCCAAATATTTACAGATTTTAGTAGCCATTATTATATCAAAATATGCTGGGAATATTTATTTGTATCCCTTTTTGCAAAACTTCTGATGCAGAACCGAAATATACAACCTTCTCTGGGAATCCTGGGACACTTCAGCTTGATGTGGTACTGGTAACAGAGCAGACAGTCTGCCAGCAAGCAGGTGTTTCATTTCCATTTCCATCCTTGCAATAAGCCATGACTCAGAAGAACCATACGACTGTTAGGAGTCCCACATTTACTTAAGATTACTCTGTTTGGTCACTGGATAAATATATATGTTTAATATATTCCTAGACCCCACATAGTATCCTTCATAAGAAAAGCACAGTTGAGCTGCCTTCCCATTAGCTGGATGAAGCTTTCCTGCATCAGGAATTCCTCTGCTTCCACAGAGAACGTGCACTAACCGTTCAATATTATATATATTTCTCTTGAAATCAGAGTGAGAGATACAAAGGCATATCACGCCTTCCACTCTTAAGCAGAAATCCTACGGAAATCATTGCATTTAGTTCTGACTAAAAATTCACATGTAGAAAGTGGTGCTCAGAGCAGTTATTGTCAGTTCTCTCTGAATTGCATGTTTGCATAGAGCACAGTGTGTTAGCAGCTGGAAACTCTTGCATGGGCCTCAGATAAATGAGACATATATATTCCACGTTAGCTTTTGTCAGATATGCCAAGTTGCATGGAGTAAATCTCCAAGAACCATTTTTGGGGCAGATAGCTTTGCACTGCATGTCATCCACCTCTTCACTGTACAGCATAACAATGATGTTAATGACATCATCAGAGGTGCACTAAATCAGGCAGGAGACATCTGGAAGAGACCTAGATACTTTTTTAAACAACATTCTTCATTTTCCATTTTCTTAGGGGATGCCATTGTAGTAAAATCTGTGGTAACAGTGGTAACAAAGGGAAATTGTATTTTGAGTTTCTGTATTACTGTGTGCTACGCAAACGCTTTGTTGTATATATTAGTCCTGTTGTATGTACTTGAGTAACAGCTACACATAACTTAAACCATCAGTCCTGAATTTACCCCTCTTAATTTAGATAAGGCTAAAAAGTCTATTCAAGGTTTGGATTAGCTCCAGTTACCTCTTTTTAGTGTTAGGGTAGCAGGTCTCGAAATGGTGCACTGGCATCCTGTCTTCCCCAGCAGCACACTAGGATTAGGAAAAGCAGAGGAGGAGCAAGGGAGGAAGGAGCCCACTGAGCAGTACCATGGGTGACATCTCATACAAACATGCTTTGGCCAAGCTTCAGTTTGGAAAGGTAAAAGTGAGTATGGGGAAGGGCCAAGGGAGAAGATATCTGTAACCATCATTCAAGAGAATGCAGTATTTTTGAGTTGCATTGCAGAAAGTGCCATGTCTGAAACTGGCCAAGTAATAATAATAATAATAATAAAGAATCAGAAAAAGAAAGACAGAGAGATGTTACTCTTTTTCTGTCAGTTTTTTTTTTAATTCAATAAATGCTGAAAAAATTATTTAAATAAATTGTTGTATAATGGTATATTATACCTTTTTAAGCAGGGAATGAGTCATATGAATAACAAAGGAAAAACATTCACAGTTTAAATAGGGTCACTAGGTTACTGGTAAATGGCTGAATAGTTTTTGACTGGAAATGAAGGAACCCACTTAAAATAAAATTCTTTTCTACAAAGACTGGCATTAGTATAGCATAGAGAACTAATAAGGATGACTGTATGGAGCAGCATTGAACTTGGACTAAAAACAGCTTGCAAAGCTCCTTAGTGTTATTCATAATTCTGTCACAGACTTAAGCCTAGAGTTACCATGTCTTCTTTTATCATTCTAGATTTCCTTTGCAAGCAATGGAGAAAGACAGGCATCCTTCAGACAGCATCCTACTTCCACGCAAAATCTCCCTCTGGAAGTGTCCTTTATAAATCTAGCTGTGTGAATTAGAAGATTCACCAGAATTCACTATCCCTGTGTAGCAAATACTGTAGATATGAAGTAATAGGCTATGACTATAAGAGAGCATCAGAGTTTGCAAATGAACTTAAGTCTCCAAGATAAGTCAATTTCCTCAGGAAGCCTCTGTTATTGAATAAATACTCATTTCTTTAATGCTATTTATGAGTACTGTCCCTCTTGATAGTAATCTAGTAAACTGCATATCACTGTTTCCCTTTGGGGAAGGTATTCTGCTGAAAGAGGCAGAATAACTCAAGCAGCAGAAGTGAAAAAGCACCTAAAGAACAAGGTGCTTACAATCAAATGCTGCGTTGGGGCCCAAAGTAGCCTGACATAAGCCTTGACTAATGGTTTAATTCGTGCCTTCAGCACACAGCTGTGTCTGTTCTATCATCTGGAGGGCGTGCAAATCACTAACACATGCAAAGAAGGAGCTGATGTTACAAGATAATGCGCACCTGCGATTTGGAAGGCAAATCAAGGCCTCAGAACACCAGGCTACATACATTCTTATAAAATATACTTGACAATTAGTAATCAGGAAGCTTGCTGTATATAACATAATAGTTTAGCCCTTATATTTTGATATCGTATCAAAGTTTTTAATCTATCTAAAAAAAACCCTACACTATGATTTCAGAAAAATCCCAGTAATTTGTTACTTATGATTGTTTTATGCACAATCATCAAGACAATTTGCTGAAATATAGAATTGGGCAATGTCAACAGAGTGGCTGCCTACTTGCCTTCTTCTTCTTGGAGTTAGCATTTCAGATCTGGAAATGACAAACCTACTTACTGCAAAGTAAATGCTGATATTACTTTCAGTTTTATTTCTTTTGCTCTAAGATTAATTACTTTTCAGCAGTTTCGCAGAATTTTGGTTTGCCTTTGTTTCTATGAAGGTATATTGATAGAGAAAGCAGAATGAGGGACTGAGACTAGGAAATTGCTTTCATTTTCCTCCTACCACTAAATAACTTCTCTTCTCAATATCAGGCTAAAAGGTCAATATCTAATATAGGATACTATTTCTATAATCTGTGAAATGAGTAACCTTGACTTCAGCGATACGGCCTTGTGATTTAATGCCTCTTTGCTATGAGCAAAAGCTGAAAAAAACTGCCCATACTTAACAGCAGTCACTGAAAAACGCTCAGTGCAGAACAGTCTTTTTTTTTTTTTACCTGAACGTTCTCGAGGGGTGGGTGTCACACCTTCGACAAAGCTCTCTGAGCTAACTGCTTAGCAAATGGCTGTGTTTGGAATTATTAATGGTAGAAAAAAAAATTAGAGAATGCATTTCACTGTGGATTTGATCTTGACATAGTTCATGCCCTCGTTCTGTTTTGGACAACCCAACTAACCATCTCTCAACAAGTCTTTTAGGGGAAGAGTTAGTCCTAACCATTCAGTCATTTGGCCATCCTAGCCTGGGATCATTCTCTGATGTACTTTTATTTAACAATTTAGCCCTAGTCATTCGGTCTACTTCTCTGGAAATAGGAGCTGTAGTCTATTCAGTCTCAGATTTTTCTTCGTCTGACTAGGTTGTAGTAAATGTTACAGAAAAGCCATAGTCTCTCTACCTTTTAGTCCTTTCACAGGCATGAGCCCTACCAAGTTCCCATAGTTTCAGCACTGGGAACACACAAGTTTTAAATTCATTCATATAAAACATGCATTCAGCTTTGTACAATAGATAAAACTATTAAGCCCTTCTCTAGCAAAAGAAATGCAGCTGAACAAAATAATAAAATCTGTACATATTTTTTCCTCAGCTTCCTCACCATCCTGAGAATCTTGGGAGTATAGGTCAGACTTTCTCCTAGAATTTCAGAACAGTCTGTTGCACGTGGCTTTTCTTTCTGGTGAAGGTATACTCAACTCTCTCCTGCACCCATTTTTATTTTTTCTTAAATGGTATTTCTGTTAAGAAGAACCCTCCCTACAGCAAACAAAAGTCTTCCATTCAGTTTCTTTGCTAAGATATCTCAATCTCAGTGAATTCCAATGAATTTTTATATATAATACATACATACATACATACATATGTTTATATTCTTAACCTAGCTGTTATTTGGTCAGAGTCCAGTCAGCTAGGTTAATGGCTGACACTGATCTGCAGCTTCATCTAGATAAGCAGATTGATTTCTATAAGAGAATTTGTCAGTTTGTGATAGACTTAATACTCTTTGAGGCATTCAGCAATATAGCTGTTTTAGGAGTTAACTAGCATTCTTGCATAGATAGATGCCTCAAATTGTTCCAGTAGTTACATTGTAATACAAATTTCCCTGAGTATAGGAATAGGATGTAAAGCATTTACTACAGTATCATACATGTCTTGCTTTAAAGAGTCTGTCTTACTATGTTGAGCAATTTGAGTTCATGAATTCCCCTTATATAGACTTCCTCTACTTCTTTATTATAGTTCGTATACCACATGTTCTCTCTCAACACTACAAATACACACTGAACAATTGCTTAAAGCATTTGGCATTTATTCTAATTGTCCTATAAAAGGCCAATTTTTCCTACCTAATATACAGAAAAGGTACTAGTTCCACTTTTGATATACAAATCAGAGAAAAGAGAGAGTGAAAACTATCACAGCCAACTACTCAATGACATTTTAGTACGTACACACATGTAGCAATTTAAGCTCTGCCAGAGGAGCATTGTTTGCTGGGCAGTCCTGTGCCATTGGCCTTTAGGAAAGAATGATGCCTTTTGATCTGCTTCTAGCTCTGTTTCTGATTTTGTGTGACCTTTAGCAAGTCACAGAAGTTGGGTGTGCAGCATCCACAAAAATGAGTAAACTATTGCTTTACTTGTTCTCTTGAGGGTTGTGAAGCTTAATTACTGAATTTTATAAATCTCTTTTAGATTCACAAATGCAAGGTGTTATAGGGACAAAGTTTTGTTGTCGCTAGTCCTTTGGGAAATGAGTTTCTGAGAGCTGTGGGAGATGATTAGTCACATTTTGCAGGCTTTACTGCAGCTGAAGCCAGTATTAAAACAATGACTTATATAATACGAACAATGCTTATCCTCACAATTTTGGCAAAATTAGGTGTGCATTTTGGGTTTGTGACCTGGCACTTTCCTGCCCTTCCACAATTTGAAATCTGTTAGGCTTTATTTCATTTCCTTTCTTTTTTAATGGTGATAAATTTTCACCTCATTTTTAGAAAACTGCTAATATTGAATGGCTAGGCGATACTTTTTGTCTAAATCATTTTACATTATTTAGGATCACATTTCCTATCTCCTTGCACTAGTTCATAATTGTAGTCTATAGAAACTATAATCATCCTTCCCAAAATACTTTGCATAGCTACAAACTATTTTTTTTAAGAAATCATGTAATTTCAATAAAATAACTGTCTGTGATGTTTCTTTCTATGGGCTGTGACTGATGGCATTAAGCCATCAGGCTGCCTCCTCAGCTGGTCATTTGCAAATATATCTTTTTTTTAATTGTTTTTTTTTTAGCTGCCAATGTCACCTTTCTTCACTACCTGGAAGAGCATATTAACAGTCTGAGAGTCAGCCTGCTTTGGTGGAATTACAGTAGGTTGTGAGACACTGCATCCTATTGTCTCCCTATGGGGCATTAATAAAGGCTTGAGGCACTTCTGAAAAGTTTAATTTATGAGCCAGATTTTTTAAAGTACATACATGAAGCTGCACATACATCTCTCATGTTTTTATTCTCCTGATATCTCTATCCTAATGAGGATTACAAATTTTCTCTCTCAACTCTTATCGAAGTTGCCTTTCAATTTCATTTTTTCAGATAGATCCATCCAGTCAGAGAGAACCATCTGTTAAGAGACAAAACTAGATATACCTTCCCTCTACATGCACCCCAGGAGACCATTGGCCTTCTTGGCCACAAGGGCACACTGCTGCCTCATGTTTAACTTGTTGTCCACCAGCACTCCCAGGTCCTTCTCGGCAGAGCTGCTTTCCAGCAGGTCAACCCCAGACTGTCCTAGTGCATGGGGTTAGTCCTCCCTAGGTGCAGGACTTGCCTTTGTTGAACTTCAGGAGGTTCCTCTCTGCCCACCTCTCCAGCCTGTCCAGGTCCCTCTGAAGGGTAGCACAGCCTTCTGGTGTGTCAGCCACTCCTCTCAGTTTAGTATCATCAGCAAACTTGCAGAGGGTGCAGTTAGTCCTTTCATCCAGGTCATTGATGAATGCATTGAACAAGACTGGACCCAGCACTGACCCCTGGGGGGCACCAGGAGCTACAGGCCTCCAACTTGACTCTGCGCCATTCACCACAACCCTCTGAGCTCTGCCATCCAGCCAAGTCTCAATCCACCTCACTGTCCACTCATCTAGCCCACACTTCCTGATCTTACCTAGGAGGATGGGATGGGAGACAGTGTCCAAAGCCTTGCTGAAGTCCAGGGAGACAACATCCACTGCTCTCCCCTCATCTACCCAGCCACTCATTCCATCAGAGAAGGCTATCAGATTAGTCAAGCATGATTCCCCTTTGGTGAATCCATGCTGCCTACTCCTGATCACCTTCTTGTCCTCCGGATGCTTAGTGATGACCTCCAGGAGGAGCTGTTCCATCACCTTTGCAGGGATGGAGGTGAGGCTGACAGGCCTGTAGTTTCCTGGCTCCTCCTTCTTGCCCTTTTGGAAGACTGGGGTGACATTGGCTTTCTTCCAGGCCTCAGGCACCTCTCCTGATCTCCAGGACCTTTCAAAGATGATGGAGAGTGGCCTAGCGATAACATCCGCCAGCTCCCTCAGCACTCGTGGGTGCATCCCGTCAGGGCCCATGGATTTATGGATGTCAAGTCTGGACAAAAGATCTCTAACCTGATCCTCCTCAACCAAGGGAGAGTCTTCCTGGTCTGGAATTCCTGAGGGCTGGCCTTAGCAGTGAAGACTGAAGCAAAGGCAGCATTCAATAACTCTGCCTTCTCCATATCCTTTGTCACCAGGGCACCTGCCCCATTCAGCAGCGGGCCCACGTTTTCCCTAGTCTTCCTTTTGCTCTTGATGTATTTGAAGGAGCCCTTCTTGTTGTCCTTGACATCCCTTGCCAGATTTAATTCCAACTGGGCCTTAGCCTTCCCTGCCGCATCCCTGCATATTCTGATACTGTCCCTGTATTCCTCCCAAGTGGCCTGTCCCCTTTTCCACATTCTGTAGGCTTCCTTCTTCTGTTGGAGTTTTGCCAAGAGCTCCTTGCTCATCCATGCAGGTCTCCTGCCCACTTTGCTGGACTTCTTACTCAGAGGGATGCACCGATCTTGAGCCTGGAGGAGGTGATGCTTGGATATTAACCAGGTATCCCGGACACCACTTCGTTCTAGGGCCCTACCCCATGAGATTCCTCCAAGCAGGTCCCTGAAGAGGCCAAAGTTAGCTCTCCTGAAGTCCAGGGTTGTGATCCTAATTGTTGCCCTGCTCCCTCCTCGTAGGATCCTGAACTCCACCATCTCATGGTCCCTGCAGCCAAGGCTGCCCCCAACCTTCACATCTCCAACCAGACCTTCTTTGTTTGCTAGTACAAGGTCTAGCATTGCACCTCTCCTTGTTGGCGTCTCCACCACCGGTGTCAAGAAGTTCTGATAGACAATGAATCTCATACATTTTCCAGAGTTTGCCTTCCTCCTGACATTTATAGGGTATTCCAGACAAAACCTCTAGATCCTTCAAGGGACCAATAAGTCTCAATTCTCTATTTATTCCATTTAAACATTTACTTGTCACCATATATAGAATATTCAGAAAGTGCCATCTCAAAGGAAGCAGTATGTAAATGAGATACATTTTTTTACCCATGATTCTCTCTATATAATCATAATACTAGTACCAAGTCAGATACAATGTGGAAATTAATTTTGACCTGTAGAGGATGTCCATTACAGAGATATATGTGTTCCCACATGCTCTCTCTCAAAAAATGAATATGCCTCATTTTTTTATAATAATAATAAATGGCCATTTATACAGTGGCTGAAAATAATCATTCTAATCAGTAAGTGGAAACCAAAATATAACATCTTGTGCTACATTCCTGCAGTCTTACTAGATCATTTCCAAGAAGAAACCCCACAGTGAGTCGTACCTATGGATTACATTCAAACTTTATTTTTCCTTCCAGTAACATGCTTCTCTGAATATTGAAGGGTGGCAAATCTTTCCTTTGATACCAGCAAAAAGCTTGCCAGATATTAATATGAAAAAAAGTAAAATGATCTTTTTTGAATCTAGTCCAGCTGTTTTTCCTTTGCATCAAAGGAAAGAACAGTCTCAACCCACTGCACGGAAGAAAAAGACTGTTACAAAGAGAAATATTGTGGACTTGCACTAAGAAGTGTGTTCCTATCATATTGTTTTCCTCTTCTATTAAATGTTCATTCACGTAGCTCAGGCTGGTGAGAGGAAACAAGAGGGAAATAATCTGAAATACGTTCATCCATCTCCTGTATAATCTCCCTTTCCTTGTTCTGCACACAAACAGTATTGAATTCCACCTGAACAAGGATCTGCAGAGAAACAACTCAAGGTACAGATATAACAAAATGCTCAGTCAAAACGTCGCAACATAGCTGTTTGCATACTTTGTGCTCATCGGTGATACTGGCATTCTGAAGAGTGGTATTATAATAAGCATGCCCAGGCTGACCTAGCCAATTCTTCATGTGGATAGCTCTTTAAATGAGAAGCAACATAGTATGTCTTTTTTCTCCACAGTCAAAAAACCATTTGCTTTATAATTGTCAACCACTCACGAAAACTACCTTTTAGAACTGTAAGGCAATTCTATACTTTTCTAGCATAGCTTGTTTTTGTTTTTGTTTTTGTTTCCAAATCAGATGTTATTTAGTATAATAAAATTCATAAGAAGTGATATTGCAAGGTAATAAGACAGTAAGATGGCCACATTTTATTGTTCTTTTTTTCCTCTTTGACAATGTGTTTCTCTTAATCTAATAACTTTAAATGTCAGCAGCTGTTGCTGTTTGAATCCATACTGGACAATCTCACTGAGGTTTTACAATTTAGTTATGGCTTTTAAAAACATTGCTGAATGCTGTTTGCCCCCATCTATACTTGTGAATTGTTCTGATTGCTTCCCCAGTATTGTCAGTAAAATTAATGCTAAGAATTAATGCAGATAGTTTATATGTTTCCAATTACTTTTGATCACTGTATCTGTTATGGGGGAAAACTGCTGTTGAAATAGTACTGAGAACAGTTGAAAGCCTGAACACAACAGCTCTCAGCAATGTTGTCCCCACTGTTCTGAATGAAGTGCAACGTTTATTCCAAGAGTTCTTAGCAGACTCAAAAGCTTGTAGCTCTAATGAGTTTTACCTCTGTTCAGTGTACCTGGTACTGATAATTACTGTTAATTTAGCTGGTTAGGATGTCATTGCAGCAGTTGACTAAAACCCTCAATTGATCAGAACTGAAATAATGTATGGCGACTTACTGATTTTCAGAACATTTTCTTAGGAAGATCCTTACAATTCAGTATGGATTTGATTTGATTTGATTTATTTTTTTTCACTCTAAGATGAAACAGAGTCAGACACAAATATTGCTACATACAGGGCACGTAGACAGGACTGACACCATTTCAGTTCCCTGATCGGTTCCCCGATTCACTTTACTTAGAGAAAGATTTTTAATAGAAGTATCTCATCTTATGGAAGCTTCTCAGCCATTAGAACATAGGATAAATAGCTTACAGTTGATATCCCACAATTTTTCCTGATAAAGGTTTTATATTTTGGCTAAAATTGATTACACTATAGCACAACTTGGTGATACTACAGAAAGAATGCCAGCGAGTAGATTACTTGCCACATTTTGTGAAATATGAAATTAAACATACCAAATTTGTCGTCCACAAATCATGTCAGTGCTTTAGCTTTAGCTTTACTTCAGTGCCTGTTTTGTTATTCTCTGCCTTCTGGATTTTAAATTTAATTTTCACTCTGATCTAGATTTTTCATTGTAAAACCCTCTAATTTTTTAAGAATTAAAATCATTATTCTCTCGTTGCTAAGAAAGAAGCCTTAATCTCATTAGAATATAGACTTTTTAAGTTGTCAAATACAATGGAATAATAAAATATAGTCACAATCATTCATTTAGATTAAATGACAGTAAAGATTTTTCAAAAAAAATTGTAGAAACTGCAATGCAAGTAGCTCAAGCTGCTGTCTAGGACTTTCTAAACAGAATGAAGTGACGCTTGCCTAACAAGAGGATCTATAGAAGTCAACTAATACAGTACAAAATCCTTTAGCATAAGAAATAATAATTTTCAGAAGGAGGAATCAGCCCTTATTCTCAGTACAAAAGGTTCATTGGTGCATCTAGGTATAGGGGTCTGCCTCTGGCTTGGGATGGAATCATAAACTGCTTTCTGCAAAGTGCTAAATCAGGTCTTTCTCATGAAATGAGACAATGTGCAAGAGAGACACTCCTCTCTCTTATTTTTTAGAAAAGGTTCAGCTCTCTTCTGTTCTTTGAGAGTGCAAGAAGACATACCTACCACCCCTATGAGGACGGTCCCAACAGTGTGGTGAAAATATTCAGGATGAAGCTTTCTTAACGTCTGCTGCTAAAGCTGCTCCAGCTCCCACGGAATATTTAATTATGCCAGGAAGGACAGAGAAAGGCTTCCTAGCCTAGTTGCTGGGGATTGCTCTGGGAAGGGACGACACCCAAGAAAATTTCAGTTCTAGACTGTCTTGTAATAACTTTAATTACTAAGCCATCAAATAAAGGAGGAGAGTAAACTTTTCCTCCTTTAGTTCAAGACAGCACTGTGTCTGTCTGGTACGCAAGTCCTAAAATCTCCCAGCTTAGGCACCACAGGTGAGAGAGGTGTTCACCGGGAACTCACTGGGGAGGCTCAATGGGGCTTTGACACGAACAAGTTCACACCTCAGTTTCACAACCTGGACATTTGAGAGCACATCTACTGGCAGGCACTTAGGCACTTGGAAACATCTAATAGGAGGTATATGCACCCAGAGACTATAAGTATAAATTTAGGCAACAGCTGACTTGGGATTTTGAAATTTACTTTTTGATTTCGGGTATCTATAACATATTATAAAATGGACTCCAAAGTCCTTCCCATGTCCTCCTCTCAAAACCCACTCCCCAAATTTTAATTGTGCAAAGATACATGCTGCCTGCACTGGAATAAGCAAAGCAAAGCAAAGCAAATACTTTTAGCTGCAAAAAATTCCAGCTCCTTGCAATGTACTGTCCAGATTAAAAATCTATACTGAGAAATGGACTCAGCAAAAACAAATTAATTGCGCTAGTGACTTGGACTTGCCCTGCAAATTTTTCTGGTGCTGTTTTTAACCCTTTAAGATATTAGACAACTGCTAGGTAAGGGAAGAGCTATAATTTAGGATTTGTTTGTTTATGATTAGTTAGCATTATATGGTTTTTAAGGTAAATCTCACCATAGATTCACGGTAAAAAATGCTTTCTATTCAAAGATAAATTAAAGAATATATGGTACGTATAAAACTTGTTTCAAATATCAGCAGAGGAAAATCACATTTGGTCACTCCAGATATGAGTTTCTATTCTTTACTGCCATATACATGTGAAGTTTAAAACGTTGATGGATTCTATCTACTTTTCTTCTCTTCTTTATTTTCATGAAGTACTTTAGATGCTGCTGTTCTGCAGTCTCCTAAATGACGACTGCATTCCCAACAGATTTAGGAAAGTGATCAAACCAATATATCGTAATATGATTTTCTAAGACTGACTAACTCAAATATGCTGCTGACTCAGACTACTAGAAAACAATGAATGTTCAAGATTATTCAGAATGTTAACATGAATCCTTGCTTTCGGTCCCCTCAGTGTTAATTAAAATTAAAACAGACTCTTTCATCCTCTTTATCATTATCGCTGAAACAGCTTCTGACTGACATCTCAGTTAACTTATTTATATTCCTTCCTAACTTTTACACATATGCCAGCCTGGCCACAAATCTAGACAGTAATTTTTCCTCACGTTATTTGCAAGTCTAAACAGCGTTGGTGGATAGAAGGAACTGAGAGTTTCCTCTCTCTGCTTCCAAGGACAACCTTTCCCTTCTTTCAGTCCTAAGGGATTGGAGAACTTAACTGAATAGATGCATACAACCTAAAAGGTTAGAAGTTATAGCTACTGAGGTTAAAAATAAAAGCATGAATTTTGAGGTTAAAAACCTTTGGCAAATTGACATTACCATTAAACAGTTAGCATCAAATGCATTCCATTGCACCAAGATATACTTAAATGTATACAAACATTGTATTCTACAACGTATTTCATTTCCAAAATCTGCTCCTCAGCACAACCACGTCTCGTACCTGTAATGGAGTTCAGCCTGTGTGTCACATGTGAGAAGGATTTCATATTGAATTTAAATCCCACTTAATCACTAGAAATGCAGCTGAGAGGGAGATTACCCGTTAGACTTTGCCTTTGATTCTGAGGACTTTTCCAGAGCGGTCCCGGAGCAGATTGCAGCTTCTAAGACATTTTTATTAAAAGCTATTGAACTATAGCCTCTGTGGTGACTCCAGTCATGAAGTTTCGTAATGCAACGTCCTATGAAAACATGCCATCTAATTCCAAATATGAGTTGAGAGCAATGCAAAAGATGTATGAATTGTGTTGGTTACTTCTTTTTCTCTGAGAGAGAAGAGCAGGACAAAGACTGAGTTTTAACTTCTTGTACTGTCTCTTGTGTCTGCTCCCCCACATCACATCGCCAAATGCCATGGCAATTTTTAAAGTGAAACTAGTAAATCTTTGTGTCTAAATGAAGCCTATTCTTTTCTATAGTTTTATAATAAAAACTAAGGCCTTAATGCTTTTTGAAATACAGTAAAACAGACAAGCCGTTCATTCATTTTATACAGGCTACTAGAAAATAATAAGTCATACTCACCAATTAGATGGGTTGGGAACAAAATAGTGATCATGACGTGAATTAATATATACTGAGCTATACTGACTGCAGATAAACTCCTTTATATCAGAAGTAAATAATAATATGGCAAGTTATTCATAGATTTTCTTCTCTTTCTTTTGTGCTGTGGGATGATTAATAGATTATGTGTGTTTGTATGTTTATATTCTCCCACGTGTGGGATTCACAACATAGACTAATGCCTCCCTGTTTCTGTATCTCCCTTACATTTATTCATTTTCTAAAAATGGAAAAGGTAGAAAGAGAATAAATACATTTTAATTAAAAATCTTCATCCTTTCTAAAGGGAATACCTCTTCTCCTTTTCCACATTCTTTAGTAAAAAAAAAGCTTTCCATTTAAGAAGAAAAAAAAAGATTGTTTCAGGTTTCCATTTGAGGTATTTTTTCTCATCTGTAGCTTTTATACTTCCAAAGTCACAGTATATGAGTGACTGCAGTTAAAGTGAAATCTTCAAGCCTCCAAGTTGCAATTGAGAGAAACAGTAAAACTGGCATTCACAGAAAGTTATGCACATATTCTTTCAATTAGCATGGTCATCCTCATCAGAGACACTATCATTTGTAGAATTTCCCTGCCTCCTCTGTTACCACAGCTACACTGCCTGCTTTTGAAACCGAAGAATGATCAAAATTTCAAAAGCTGCCTGTTTGCAGAGTCTTCAGCCTCTACATATGTGCTGCCACTCTGCCAAGGCCACTCCCAAAAGCCAACGATAATGAGGAAGACGTGCATACTGTGTTATACTAGCTGCTACTAATTTTTCCCAATTATTTTTGATAGTGCTGTTGATTCTTCCATCAAAGTGAACAAACTGGACTGGACAAAGTGCTGGAAAAATCTCTGTCTTACCCCCATCAAGACTAATCATGCTCTTATCATCATTGCTACACATAAAATTTCCAGTTGAGGAAAAAACTCTCTTTTCCTTACAGTTAAGGACTTATTCTTAAATTGTTCAAACCAGGTTTAAGCTCTACAAAGTCTAGGATGGTTTTTTTTTTTATATTACGGTGTTCTGAACCTGAGTTAGAAACTGGCAGGTCTCAGCGCCTTATACAAGCAACCCCCCCCACCCCCAATTGTCCACAATAAGTACAACTAGGGCCCAAAAAACAATACAAAAAATACATATTCACATTATTCCTGTGACTGTGTCACCCAGTATATCTAAGATTTCTCTTCTCAATAGATTTTTTTTTCATAATTTACCACTCCTAGACTGTAAGCTACTTCTGTAGCATACCACACTTTCCTCTACCTCTGTCTGTCATTGTAACTTATGGTTACAACATGGTACCTGCACCTATCACTTCACATTTCTTCTTGCATATATATGGCTTTTTTCTCCCACTTTCTCTGGACATTTTGATCACCTGCCAATGTCTTCCAATCTGGTAGCATTTTCACAATACCTTGATGTTTGAAAAAGAACGCAGTAGAAACGAGAGCTGCACAGACAAAAAAGGGAACAACAGTCCCAGAGACAGAACAATTATAGCTGCATGAAAATTGGTTGTGTTAAGGAGAAAATAAGAAAAAAGACTGAGGAAAAGAAAACATTGGAAATTTCAGTTGAAAATCATGTAGTCCTCAGTTCTGTCTATGTTATATAATGATTCCTGATTTTTTTTTGTCACAGTAATCATAATACAGATTATAAATAGAATACCGATTATGTAAAGAAAGGAAAAAGGGAAATTAGGTGTCTAGAGTGACTAGGACAGACACAGAGATGCATTTTGCTACCTTTTATGTCTATCAGCATGCACTGAAAAGATGAACCTTATGATAGTTCTTAATTCTTAAAGAGACAAAGATGAACATAGACATATCCTTTCAAGTATTTAATTTCATGTATAAACTTATTTTCACAGAAACACAGAATTTTACCAGGAGTTTTAAGCATAATTCCTCTCTTTGTCTGCATCACTTTCAGGACTGAGCCTACAGAAAGTCATGGGCACTTTTCACATAAATATAGATGATTGCATTTGCCTCTCCCTGTCCCCCTCCCCCCCCCCCCCCCAAAAAAAAAAATAAAAGTTTATATTTTTTGCCTAAATTCCTCAAAGCAGTGTCAAATGCTATAATACTGTACCATTGCTGTGTTGAAATACTGAGCAATATTGCTATTTGTCCATGTTGATTTTTACATGTGGACTACAGGACCGTAGTCAACCCTCCCATAGCAGGATGTTATCAATTTACATCTATGGAAATTACTGCCTGGGGAATAGGAGAAGCCTGACCAGTCAGTGCTAGTATGTGATTCCATATTCCTCTTTTTATATATTCCTGTCAGAAAACAAACTACACACAGTTTAGCCAAGACGGCTAAACTAACTTGGTAAATCACAGAATCACACAGAATCACAGAATGGTTGAGGTTGGAAGGGACCTCTGGAGATCATCTAGTCCAACCTCCCTGCTCAGGTAGGGTCACCTAGAACATGTCTCACAGGATTGCGTCCAGATGGCTCTTAAGTATCTCCAGCAAAGGAGACTCTACAACTTCTCTGGGCAACCTGTTCCAATGCTCAGTCACCCTCACAGGAAATAAGTTTTTCCTCAGGTTCAGATGGAACTTCCTGTGGTTCAATTTCTGCCCGTTGCCTCCTGGCCTGTCACTGGGCACCACGGAGAAGAGGCTGGCCCCATCCTCTTGACACTCCCCCTTCAGATACTTGTATACATGGATGGGATCGCCTCTCAGTTTTCTCTTCTCCAGTCTAAACAGGCCCAGCTTTCGCAGCTTCTCCTTCTTCAGACGAGAGATGCTCCAGTCCCCTCATCAGCTTTGTAGCCCTCCACTGGACTCTCTCCAGTAGTGCCATGTCTCTCTTGGACTGGGGAGCCCAGAACTGGACACAGTACTACAGGTAAGGCCTCCCCAGGGCTGAGGAGAGGGGCAGGATCACCTCCCTCCACCTGCTGGCAACACTCTGCCTCATGCAAACCAGGACACCATTGGCCTTCTTGGCCACAAGGGCACACTGCTGCCTCATGTTTAACTTGTTGTCCACCAGCACTCCCAGGTCCTTCTCCGCAGAGCTACTTCCCAGCAGGTCAACCCCCCAGCCTGTCCTCGTGCATGGGGTTAGTCCTCCCTAGGTGCAGGACCTTGCACTTGCCTTTGTTGAACTTCAGGAGGTTCCTCTCTGCCCAACTCTCCAGCCTGTCCAGGTCCCTCTGAATGGCAGCACAGCCTTCTGGTGTGCTAGCCTCTCCTCCCAGTTTAGTATCATCAGCAAACTTGCAGAGGGTGCAGTTAGTCCTTTCATCCAGGTCATTGATGAATGCATTGAACAAGACTGGGCCCAGCACTGACCCCTGGGGGATACCAGGAGCTACAGGCCTCCAGCTAGACTCTGTGCCATTCACCACAACCCTCTGTGCTCTGCCAACCAACCAGTTCTCAATCCACTTCACTGTCCATGAAAATTAAAATTAGGACAGTAAGTAGAATTTTACTTTTCTTATAATAAATTTCATAAATACTATGGAGGATGCTGTAATCCAAAAACAGGAACATTAGAAATACTTAGACAATTGCAACAATTTGATGTACATGTGAATAGCTGTTACATTTCAAGAGTGAATTAAGTTACCTCTCAGTTCTTTTCATATATGCATGCTAAGTCCCTAAACACATGTAGGATCCTCCATCATGAAAACTCCTATATCAATGTAAATGTATACTAATATTAGGTAGCCTCAAAGTTATTGCACTAACTGCAAGATGATATGTGAAGCAAAGTAAGAAATCTATCACTGCGTATCACAGAAAAAGCTACTTGTGTATAGGTAGCTTGTGACAAATAATTTTCGTAATACATTTCGTCCAAGAAAGAGTCAATTTGTATATATAAACACAGAGACATATTTCACATAGACATGTTGGCATATACTGTAAACAGTAACACTGGAACAAAGACATATTGGGAATGGCTAACTGAAAAAGTAAACTTTCTAACAGCCTATCTTAGATGAAATGCCTCATTAATTTAAAATGATGCAACAAACACAATATTAGAGAATAATGCCAAATCCACGTCTTACTTTGTAAGCTCCTAGTTAATTTGGGGGGGAGGTTCGGGTGAAGCAAAAGCAACAGGAATACTATATTTTGATTTCTGCATGTCGAGGTGTGTTAACCATTTTTCAGAAATTTTTCAGAAGGACCTTTTGGAACCAATCTTGCTTTACTTAGAAGCTGGGCCTTAGCATCCAGATTCATCCTGCCTGATTTTAGCCACTTGACACGCTTACTTCAGAAATGTAGTAATCACAGTTTCTCCTTAAAGTCAGTGGCAGAAGAAAACAGTCAGAGGCTAGAATTATTTCTTGAGCCAGATTTAATCCTTCATATAAAAATCTTCACATGGCCAAGAGTATGTACGACAGGGTATGTATGACATTTTTCAGAGGGAGGCAGGGAAGGGAAGTTTTGAACACGATGGGTAGGTGTAAAAGCACATTGGCCACACACTGCTTCGTTTCAGGAAGGAACTAGTTTGGCATGTTAAGACAATATGATGGTGAACAGCTTTCTCAACTATTTTCCTCCTGAATCTGCTAACTTAGCTTACATAAAAGCCCTTCTCCCATCCATGGCAGAATACAAGTCCCACTTGGCAGAGATAGCAGAGGACCTAAATATGTACTGCCCATTAGCCAAGTATGGCCAAATCATCAGTTTTGACCTATTCTGATCTAGCCTTCATAATCAGAGACATCACTGGTCTGTAAATGCTAAAAAAGGCTAATGAATTTTAATAGTTCACCTCATCTTTTATCTATAGTCTTTAGAAAAAGGCAACTGCAGTATTAAAATGTCAAGATGTTTATTATTAACAAAGCTAAAAATAGATCTTTTAAGAATGTGAAAAATGAGGGCAGGAAAATTTGATTGGTTCTCTGATGACCTGAAAAAGCCCATTTACAGTGCTTTTTTTGTGTACTAGAACAAATCAGAATAAAGCTAATTTATCTCCAGAGCAGCAAATTGCTTTTTAGTAAATGGCCCACGAGGGGGCAATAAAAACATTAGCGAATCTTTGACATGGTAAATAATTAAGAGACTGGTCAAGATCTTGATAGGAAGTCCCTAATGCCTGCAAATTACAAGGCCTCCAGGGTACTCCTGCAGATATAGAAATGTACAAGAACACAGGAAATGACTCAAGTGCCAGCTCCAACACAATACCATTGGACATTAAATATTAAGTAACAGCAAACCCCATAAGAAGGGAACTTTACACTATGATCTAATTTATGTTCTTTTATCATGGGGACCTATACTGATTCAAAACGATAAATTCCAGCCAAGGGAAAAAAAAAATAGTAAACTAAAAAAGGAAGAAGAGTAAACTAAAATAGGACTTGCGTATGGTAATAACCTCTTAAAATGACCAAGTAAATCATAAAAGACAAAGTAAGGTACCATAATTGTGTATTCTGTGAGCAACTGTCTGAAAAATAATAAACATTTTCCCTTCATTTGGTGAAATTTTAAAGACAGCAGGCATATACTGATTTTTTTTTCACTGAGCTACAGTAAACTCCTAAATAGAAGGCATTTAGGTTCCCAA
This sequence comes from Struthio camelus, assembly GCF_040807025.1. Lineage (NCBI taxonomy): Eukaryota > Metazoa > Chordata > Aves > Struthioniformes > Struthionidae > Struthio > Struthio camelus. Next base: position 210,011,176 of record NC_090942.1, read on the forward strand.
AGCACTATGATAATTTGCCCCAGATAAAAGATCCACTTTTGTTTTTAATGATCCAAGACCTATGCTGCTCTTTAATGTTGAGTAGTACCACTGTCCCAACAACGGCAACAGCAAGAACAAGTACTCAGTCTTCCGCGTAAAATATCAATATTGTTTCTCTGAGCTCCGCTTATTTCTATTTAGAATTAACTAGATTTTAAAATAATCATGGTTTCAAAAGCAATGAAAATCCTTCCCAAAAATGAGGTCACATACATTAAGCAAAACCATCAAAATAGTCTCAGAATATCAGCTGCCCTATATTGCAAAAGCAGAATAATATTTTCAGTTACTCTAAAAAGTAAATAACTTAAGTATAATCAACACTACTAGGTTAGCCTATATCAAAATGGAATGAAGAAATAATCTTATTACTGCATCTATTCCAGCCAATGATCCTTTTCCTTTTCTTCTTATTTCCTTAGCTGTTGCACGCAGGCTACAGTTCTAGCACATTTATGAACAGTTTAATGCAAATTGTGAATATAATCATTAATTGACAGACATTACACTAACATTTTGTCTTGAGAAAGCAAAACATATTCACACCAACACAGGGTAGACAAGGGCTGAAAAGTGTTCATACTTATCTGCTGGTGCCCTGATGCATCGCTAATATTTAAGGTTTGAGCAGCTGCTAAAAAAATCCGCTTTATACCAGCGTGTAAGGCAATCTTGTTCTGTGAACAAGTATTCCTCTGTGACTAATTTAAAGCTAGAGACTCATTAGCCACTTGTAACTAAGCCATACTTGAACATTGGTCACAAGTAATGGAAGACTATTACTCTCAATAGGATAAGCTTTATTAAGGAAGTAGAGATTAATGTGTTTGTGTGCTGTCCTAATTCTTTTTAGATGGTGAGAGTGTGTTGGGCACTATACAAAACTTACAGTCAAAAGGATGCCTGTTAAGATGCATACAAAATCTAAACATGAGACCACATCTCTTATGTATACTGGCTAATCGTATCACAAAGGTGTGAAGTTTGGTGAACAGATATTTTGATTTTAAGAGAATAGCAAGGTGCTATGTTTGAGAAATCAATAATATAACAATGCCCCTTTGGCAAATTGAAATTGATGGACTTCACTGAAACATTTAACAGGAGTAATTTGAAATAGGAATCAATGCATTATAACAGGAAAATAGTCTGAAGCACAGGAAAATGATGATAAGTATAAGAATAGAATAAGCAGAAAGCAATAATATGCATACCACTTGGTGAAAGTAAACCAGGAGCGTCATTGTTCCTAGGCAGGTTCAGAAACAGCAAAATGACCTGAAAATCTAAATCTAATTTTCTCAGTAATTTAGGACAATAATCTGACATACCTTTCAGAAAAAAAAAAAAATATATATATATATATATATATATAAGCAAGTGCAAAAGTATCCCTCTGTCCTTCTAAAGCTCTTTCCACATTGCAGAACAAGCCAAATCATCTGCATTTCTTTTGCAGCAAGAGATTTTTGTGTCAAGGTGTCATGACACGGCATGAGAATGTCACAATATTGATACTTTGAACTCTTGTTGATGGGTGACCATGCTATTACCAAGGATATGAAGCATAACATCACAACAGATCAGTCAGTAAACCTGGATCACTCCTGATAACTTTGTGACACCATTTGTGCTGTAAAAGCTGGCTTACTGAAGATAAAATGTCTGTTAAAATGGATACAGATCACTTCATATTTTCCATGTCTGTGAATCATGGAGACAGAATATTTTTATGTGAACCTTCTCAAGAATAGAAAACATATATAAATATTGGACAAAACTCCCAAGAAAATCAGACTAAACCACTCACACAGAAATGCACATGTACACTTACACGCAGAAACAATGGCTAAAGAATGATTAATGAAAGCTCCACGTGAAAGAGAGAGGAAATGGAAAAGCATAAATTTGTATGATAAAATAGGCTGCGAGAATAATTTGGCTAAATTGTAAACATTCACATTGTGTGGATAATAGTCTCGTATATATGCAGAATTGATTCCCCTTACCAAAAAAGGCCCAAAGCGTTAACATCCATTTTTACCATCTCTTAAGAAACAGACCAGGAACAATGTAGATACCTGTGTAAATTGAATTTTTTCTTCTTTCTGAACTCTGCTGAACAAGTAGAAAATAAATGTAAATGAGGAAGGAAAGCAGCCAGGATTCCTCTGGGTTCCACCAGGAATGTAAGGAACATGCTGCTGGTGATATTTCTGCTGTTGTATTTAGTGCCAACAACTCTCCAAAGAATTTGTGTTTCACAACAGCAAACTGTTGCAAACCTCAGTTAATGCACTCTGCATAACAGTACTTCCAAATTCACATAAGGTTCCTTTCTGCTTTACCAAGCTAAGCATCAAGAGGCTGGCCGCAAAGCAAGACAGGGAAAAATAACTGCTGCATACATTAGAAATCATATCACTACAGAGTCTTAGTCTGTAGAATTATTAAGCTTTTTAGTATTCTACTTTACTGTCAGGACAAGATACTTTACAAGTACTGAAGCTGACAAGTCAAATGGGTAGACTAATGTAATGGCTAATACAGTAGTGTTAGAAAGCATGCTCTGTCTAGTAATGAGATGGTAAGAAAATATGAAAAAGGAAGACGGGAGAGAGAGAGAGAGAGAAAGACAGCAATAGAGAAAGAGACAGTAAAAAGTTGCTACGTATAATCCATCACATATCAACCGGAGGAAAAAAAAAAGTATCCACATTTGGTTTGGCAGAAGTAACGACTCTCATCTATTGAACTTAATGGCCAAACATCCAAGACTTCTCTGAGAGTAGAGCTAGGCCCAGAGAAGGAAATTATAGCCACAGAAGGAGAAATGTTCCCTACAGAAGAGTAAAACACGGAGCTCGCTTCACATGTTTTGTCATCAAAATAACAACCTACCACACCGTCTCTTTCATCAGCACATAACATGAGGCCGTAAGGAAGATTAAATCATAGGAAAAAGGGTCTCTTGCATGTCATCCTGTTAAGGAAAACAACTTTTGCATACGATTGCTGCTTTTTGGTAAACCTTCTGGTGCCTGCAGTGACTCTTTGACACCTTTGACTGACTTATCTGCTCCACTACTCATAAACTAATTGTGGGCCTGAGGAACTGGACCACTAGCATTAAAGTTATATAAACAGAACATTATGTCAGTAAGAACCTCCATCTAAATTCCTATACTGCTTTACCTGCTATTAGTCTCTTGTATATTTTAAGTACTGGACCTGGGGATAATCCCTGGAATAATTCCATCTCATTTTATTTTCCTCATTTACATTTCTTATTTGCATGCATAAACATTTTGCATACCCTTGATAGTGAGCAAAGAGACACAGGCCCCCACAGCTTAACTTGGGCAGTATAATTGAGGTAGGAGAGCCTTCTTGAGGAGCCTTCTTTTCTCTATTGATAGTACAGGGCAGTCAGCGTAGACTATGCCCCTGCTTACAGGCTCTTCAGTTCAAAGCCTAGTTTAGCTGAAGGACTCCACATTTATGCATCTAACTTATTAAACAGCTTCTGCCCAGCTTGCCATTGCCACACAGCTGTGTTGCTCACTTCGAGAATTTAAGCTTAGAGAGATGATGTGGAAAGGAGCACAAAACTTAGCTGAATGACAAGAGCAGCTGAACCTGGGAAACAAGGTGAAACAGCAACTGGAGGCTGTACACTTACCACCCTGTGCTTTGGTTTTCCCTAAGCATCCTGCGAACCTGTGAAGTAGCAATGGGAGCAGCAGTGTGAGTTACGATACACGGGCAGCTGCATTCGTTTGCCGAGTTATCACAGAACGGTATGCTGTAATCCACTGAAACGCTCCTGCAAAATTCTGCTACTCCGTAATTGGTTATAACGTTCCTGCCTTATCTCCTGAAAGGCGTAAATGCTGGCGTTACTACTGAACAAGGCAAACGGGTTACAGTATGCGAAATAAACAACACTGACAGGAGAAACAGGAGGAAATATACTTTAGCAGGTGTCTAGCCAATGTTTTAATGCTAATTGTACTTTGATTACATGTTGTCTAAATTCTATATGTAAGAGAAATGCTGTATTAATTTCATTCTGATTTTTTTGTTGTTGTTATTGTTGTTTTTCCAAAGAAACAAGTAAAACATTTCTATCGTTTTGCCAGGCACGTAATTGTGGAAAATACTACTTATTCAAGCCTTGACAAGGAAATAAAATAGACGTATCAAGGCACTTCATGTGGTTTGCTAGGCACATGCAGGTAGGAAAAGTTGTGCTAATGTAAATATTAGGAAGCTCTGTTATTGTAATAGGTAGGGGAACCTAAACAAGCAGTCTCTCAGGGTTATAACGCTCCCATCACACGAGCAAGTTCCTATTTTGTAACTAGGAATTGTCTATTTTCTCTTAAATATTTATTTCTTGTTTTATATAGAATAGGATTGAGAGAGACCTATGAAAACAAGGGCATAGAAAAATATGTAATTGTTCTGCTTTGTAACAACACTAGTCACTAAGATTAGCAAAGTTTTGGGTTTGGGAAACATATGAATGTGCACAAAGAAAATCAAATTTTGGAATCAGAAAATAGATCTTCCTATATGAATTAATTTCATCCGGAGTCAAAACAAGGGTATACTTAAAGGCACCTTAGAAGTTGCTAGTTCTAGCTACCAGGTAGAGAAAATCAAAAAATGAAGAGTCTTGGTATAAAGATATCCCTTAAACTTATCAAGACTCACTTATTTGGAAAGGTCGATGTTTTCACAATAGGTAAATAGATGGAATAATGTTCACACTAAACTGTAGTATGCTATGCATTAGATCACGATATGGTTACCTAATAAAGTAGCGATAACAGCTTGGAAACAATGAATTGATCAAGTTAGATAGCAAATAGACTCTTTTAACCTTGATCCTAAAATAATCTCTCCAGAATGTTATTTTTATCTTTGTTGATAACATATGGGAGACAGACTCCTATTAAGGTGCCTGAATGGGGTGCCTAGAATAGCTAGTAAAAATACCCTCACTTCTTTTGAAAACTTTTAAATAGAAGGTTGATATGCAAAGCGAATGTTGCATACCAGTTTTATCAGGCAAGAAATATTCTAGCAGATCTACAATACTTTTTCAGATAAAATAATGATCTTAAAAAAATTAATCTCAACAGTTAAATTGTTCTTTAGCTTACTTAGAAAGCAAATAAAAACAAATCCTGTAGACCTCAGACTCATTTCCAAACAGGTCTTCTATTTGAAAGGTAGATTAATTTTGTTTGTTAGCCTGCAATTAAACATAGTGGAAGTATAATTTTACAAGGTATCTGCAAAACATCATGCAGAAATGAAATCTCTAAATCTCCACAGATGAGATAATTAGAATTTTGTAGCTGGATGGTTAATGGAGATTAGACTATTCTAAATCTTTCCTTAGTGTTTTGAAAACTCTGCATTTCCATATGATATATTTAGATTTTAACAGTTATATTCATTATGAATTCTGGAAAGTACCAAAGGACTTTTGCTCTCCATTCATACTCTTTGGCTTTAATTTCATTCTAGCAAATTGATTGCAAGCTAGTTTACAGTTAAGACAGCAGGGTGTTGTAAATTTTATTTTAACTGTTTGGAAGATATGAACCAATAAAATTAAAGAGGAAAAAAAAAATCTCCTGCTGCTGTGTATGTACTGTTATTAGGTTACCTTGCTGATTCTTACTTGCCAGTGGGGGCAAAGTAAGGGGGGAAGTAAATTAGTCCAAATTTTAAAAAGCTAAGGAAAAGGCAACAGAAATTAGATTTGTTCAGTGACTGGCACAAATCTATCAGGAGGATGAACGATCTTACAGAAATCTGCGCTAATGCTTTTGTAAAAGGTAAAAAGATTTGATCAACTCTTACCAAAAAATAACATTGTGTAGCTGACACACCTAACTTATGAGATTCAGCTTGCTCTGTTGCCAAGAGAAGGAGAGAGAGAGCAACTTTCAAGGGACTACACAGCTCACCCAAGATCTGATGCAAGTGGTACTGAAGGACCAATGTTCACTTAACAGTTTGTTTGGAGGGGCAGAGGTGGCAGTTGTTGGTTTTCTTATTTTATTTATTTATGTCCCCTGCCCCTGCCCTCCCCCTAAGGGCAAGAGAGGTGCCTGAAATTTGTAAACTTGCAAAACGAAGATCAAACAATCTTTGGCTGTGCATGATGGTACAAGGATGCTCTTGCTTCTATATCATTTTAGAATATGAATTGCAAGGTTGTTTGGAGAATCTGGCTGAGGGAGGAGAGAGATTAGAACAGTTAAAATTCACTAACACTTTTTGCAGTTACAGGAGTTACAAGTTGAAATTCTCTAGACTGTTTTACAGTCTAGATGAGACTATTGATGATTTTTTGATCTTAGCATTTACAGATCTGTGAAGTTTGAACATTTCCTAAGAAGCTCATGGAGACATCTTGAAGTCAGGTGTGCCAGCATCTCCAAGTAGCATACTGTCTCATTCTCAGATTCTCCTCAGCTCGTAATACTTCAGTGAAGTCCCTGACATTTATTCTTCTTTAACATCAGTTTGAAGTGAGAATGAAGGCCGTATAGACTTCCTAGCAGGCTAGTGGAGCGCAGCATGTGAGGGACATGCAGAAACAGCTCTACCTTAAAACTAACATTTGCATGATGGAGAAAATTACTGTAAATGACAAACTCCTTCCAGTTATGATAAATGGGACCCTAGTGTCTGCATTTTCTTTATGAACTAAGATATAAACAAAATCAGTTCTGTAGGTCAAGCAAAAAACTGATTAAACAGCATATGCACATAAATCAATAAATCCCATTAAAAACATCCCTATTTGCATTTTGGCCTGTTTGACATCATCAAGATACAGCTGCTAATCTATTAATTCCATCAATATCTAATACTCTGAGATTAGATATAAGAAGGACTAATTGTGAACTAATTAACAGAAATCTTTGCCTGCTGGCATAATAACATGTTGTTAATCTAAAATTTGACTTACAATCTTGCTAAATTATTACATCAAGAACACAGGGGCTTGTTTATCTTTGCTAGCATGTGGCCTTGAGTATTAATCATCCCTAAGTGCGTGACTCTTGGAATTAATAATAAAAGCTTAAAAGTAAAGTTAGCTTTTTGGTCATTTATAATTTAAATATAGGATAGAGGAAAGCAGCCAAGGTAGTAGTATCACTGTCAGCTGTGGTCACATCTCACCTTGTCACAAGAACAAAACAACCTACATATTAAAAAACAAAAAAAAAAAAACAAAAAAAACCCTCTTTGCAGCTTTGAAAGAGTAAGATACATTCTCCGAGTTTAATGACAAGAACTGTTAAAACGACTTCCCACTCTGTACCAGCAGTGCTAAATCCCAGAATACCGACTCCTAAGAGACACAGCAATGCTCTTCTAGCGCTGGAGAGGAACCTGGGCAGACAGAATAACTACCTTCAGGTGGGCTCTAAGCACC